>NW_024412377.1:117366995-117551132 GCF_014898765.1 Herpailurus yagouaroundi | reverse complement strand
AAAGAAAGAAAGAAAGAAAGAAAGAAAGAAAGAAAGAAAGAAAGAAACTGTTTAAAACCCCCTGACACTCTTTCTAGCCAACTGTACCTTGCACCAAAGAAAATGTGCCATGGATACAGATGATCACTTACGAATCCAGAATCAATTTTAAGAATCTAACAAACAAAATAAGAAGATACTCAGAGTTCATGAGACTACCCATGCACCTGCATGGTGGTGTGGCATATACTTTGTCCTGCTTGTAGGCAAGGGTCTTGTTATTTATGAATATTTTCAAGAAAAGAGGACCCTGAGAGTGTCTGTCTGTCAAAGGCCAAGTTCACCTTATTCTGGTGACATAAAAGCCACTTGACTAGGCTGAAAATGTGCCCCCAAAACCTATTTCAGAATTTCATCTTTAATGGCTCTTGTGAATTTAGGTTGAAGGGCTTTAATGGAACATTAGAGAAGGGCAGTAAAAACCTGAGAGGGCAACAGCCAGGGCCCCTACCCACGCCAGTGCTGTCCTCTTATGGAGGAGTGCTGCTTACAGTAATACTCGCGTCTGAGGACTTTGAAAACGCTACGGGCCATTTCTCTAAGTATTTACCATCACACTACTCCCTTCATCGGAAGAGGGTGAGTTCTGTTCCCTCCCGTGGATTTAAGGATCTCGTTAATGTGTGGAAGACTAGGCCAACTCCATTAACCACCCCAGCAATAATATTAAGTAACTAGAGGCATCATAGCATCATCCTTAAAAAGATCCTGATCTCTGCAAGTTTAAAATATAACCATATGATAGATCATTTTTTTCCTTGTTTTCTAGTCTTGACTTTCACTTCAGAGTGACACAGATGAAACCGATAATTAATACTGCCACCTTATGGCAATTTAATTGCTCACATGACCCTAGGAGCTCTACTTACATGCTTAAAGTAAAGTACACTACGGAGTCTGAGCTTTCGAAGGAGAGAGACTCAGGCTCAAAGCCCAGTTTGCCCATTTTCCTACTCTGTGGCCTGCAGTTAAGTTGCTTAACCTCTTTGAGCCACAGTTTTCTGATCTAGAAATTGGGGGGATTACTGGTAACCGTATCAGGGAGGCACCATGGGAACTGGATGAGCTCACTGTTTCAACCCCACTGAGAACTCTTGTGCATTTCTAGTTTTGCCCTTGAGTTCTGTTCATTTGTTTGTCTAATTATGAGCAACTTTCTCTTTTCCTTTTACTCTCCTAGGGATATGAAGCCTGACAATATTTTGCTCGATGAACATGGTAAGTAAATGATTTGTTTGCGATCAACGTGACTTGCACGTAGAACAAAGCACACGGGACAAAAATGATCATCCTCAGCAAAGGAGCATTACACGTGGGAAAGACCCTTGGTGGTTCAGTTAGCTGAGTTCTATGCACGGATATTTGATGGGTGGGAGGGACAATCTGGGGGGACTTTATTCTTACAGCAGTAGCACAGGACGCCAGTATACCCTTAAAGAACATTATATAATGAAAAATGTCCCTGTCTTTTCACTTTTCTTCCTCTCCTATTGATTTCAAGAAAACCATCACAGGTTTTTTTTTTAGTGCTAATTTGCCTTAATATCTTTATGAAAATCATCTGTTTTTATAAACACAGAAAAGGCCTCAAGGTTAGAGCCCTTGGCAGGCAAGAGTATCTACCGAATTAGTTTGACACCATTTTGTTCTTGCATCTACTTTTATGCTTTTCTTCTTATGAGGGAGACTTGGTTTCACATTAGCAAAAGAGATCTCACGTTTTCTGTTCAAAGATTTTTCAGTTACAAGGAAAACCAATCAGTTTACAAATGGATAAAGAAAATGTGGTGTGTATATATGTGTGTGTATATATATATATACACACACATATATACACACAATGGAATATGACTATGTAATCAAAAAGAATGAAATATATTAGCTTGGATTTAAATAAGATGTTTTAGGGGTGCCTGGGTGGCTCAGTCGGTTGGGCATCCGACTTCGGCTCAGGTCATGACCTCATGGTCCGTGAGTTCGAGCCCCGCATCGGGCTCTGAGCTGACAGCTCAGAGCCTGGAACCTGTTTCGGATTCTGTGTCTCCCTCTCTCTCTGACCCTCCTCTGCTCATGCTCTGTCTCTCTCTGTCTCAAAAATAAATAAATGTTAAAAAATTTTTTTTAAATAAATAAAAATAAATGTTTTAAATTTTAAAAATTAAAAAGTTAAAAAAAGCCAGTTTAAAGAAAAAGTAGACAGCAGTGTGGGGCACACCCAGATGTGAAAGTGCTACAGAGATATGGCAATGACCGTGAAGGTGACCAGTGGATGCCTAAAGCCCAAGCAACACTGATTAAAGGTATCTTGAGAGCAAGCTTTCGCCAGCAATGATTAATGTGTGTCATCTCTTCCCAATGTTTATTTTAATGTATGTTTGGATATATTGGTTCACGAAGGCAGAACTGTAGGACCCACAGCCTGCATGATATAAATGTTCCAGTGGCAGTAAGCTCTTTCTTGTGTGTTTAGGAAGCTGTTGGATGTGGGAGTCCTAAACGTGCACAGCTCCTTATTCATTTGACTTTTACAAAAGGGATTTACGGTGGGACCGAAACTCCCAAGTACCGTCCATTGCTCATTACTTATTTACCTGGGTGCATTTTACACCTGAGTGGCCAGCCCCTACCTGTGCTCGAGGGCTAAGAAACACTTTTGTGTATGACCTCTAATTTCAAAGCTCAGGGTCATTATTTATTTATGGACTGTCTAAAAAGATTCCACTTCCTTCCAGGGCCTAATTTCTTCCTTCCCTTTACTACTTCTGACATTTGGGAGCAGATGCTCAGAATCTCAGAAATGTGAGCAATAGTGAGACTTAGCATGAAGGTGACTTTCCTGAGAATACCAGCTGTCCCTGCCTCAAGTAAGAAGCCAGGAGCCTCTCTCACCCTGGTGCAGATAAACTCTGTGGAGCTTCACAATTTTGAGAGGGGCCTTCCCTCACCCAATGAGGCCACTGTTGCACAATTTAGAAAAAGGTTCTCTGCCCACCACAGCCTTATGAAGGCGCATGGCTGGTCAAGCAGAACACAATTTGGGGTTCTGTCCCCACTTGCTCCCTTATCCGATTGCCTTTATGTACAACAGATTGCTCTACCATTTGTTGAGGTTCTGAAGGGAGATATGTAGGTCCTGTTGACCTATAAGCCTTTTCAAAATTTACCTTCCATTCAGAGAACAATGTTTTCATCTTGGGCCTCAAACATGGCTTCATCTTATTTCTAACATCAAGCCATCCTATTCTGTCTCCTTTGATTTCTTTCTCCTCATTTTCTTGTCAACTTGGTGATTGTAGATTATGAGAAAAGTCTAGAAATAAATTAATCTTCAAGTTTACCTGCCCTTAGAAACTACTCTTATGGGGCGCCTGAGTGGTTTAGTCGGTTAAGCGTCCACCTCTGGATTTTGGCTCAGGTCGTGATCTCATGGTCATGAGATCAAGCCTTGTGTCGGGCTCCATGCTGAGCATGAAGCCTGCTTGGGATTCTCTGTCTCTCTTCCTCTGTCCACCCGCCCCCCTCTAAAATAAAGAAAATTAAATTAAAAAAAAGAAACTACCTTTGTGAAAGTATAATTGTATAATATTGTAGTTAAGAGTGTGGATTCCAGGGGCGCCTGGGTGGCGCAGTCGGTTAAGTGTCCGACTTCAGCCAGGTCACGATCTCGCGGTCCGTGAGTTCGAGCCCCGCGTCAGGCTCTGGGCTGATGGCTCGGAGCCTGGAGCCTGTTTCCGATTCTGTGTCTCCCTCTCTCTCTGCCCCTCCCCCGTTCATGCTCTGTCTCTCTCTGTCCCAAAAATAAATAAACGTTGGAAAAAAAAAAAAAAAAGAGTGTGGATTCCAGAGCCAAATTGACTAAGTTCAAAACCTAGTTCACCCCTGACTAGCTCTGAGAATTTCAAAAGACTGTCTAAACTTTCTCTGAATCTTAGTTCTTTGAGGAACCAAAAGAGTAATTAATTCTTAGAGCCGCTGTAAAAACAAATGAGCATACTGTTTATAATCTGCTCGATTGCTGTGCCTGCCAGAAGAAAATCACTCAGATGTTAAATATTAATATAATTCCATGAGGTAATAGTGGCTTTCTCCCCTAAAGAAGGAAACTTAGGCCTTAGCATCTTGTTTTATGCGACTGTGTCTGTATTAGATGGTCAGTGAAGCTGGGCATTTACCTGTCTTTACTAAAGATTCTTTTGATTTCAGAAGAGATATGCCAAATCTTCTGTGCATCTACTTGTTATGTCTTGTGTTTAAACAGTTTTGTTGAGCCCTAATTCTCAGGCAACACTTTCAATAGTCTATTCTGCTTTTTCCTTCTGTGCACAGGAGGCTAAGACCATTTATCAGGGCATTTTACTGTTGGTAAGGCTGGGGCTCTGTTGCTTAGGGGAGTAGGAGTGGCCATCTCAGTGGGCCTGAGGGACCATCCAAATCTACACCTAGTACCTAGTGTACTGACCCTCCCATTCATAAGTTTTGGGGTTTCAACAATGACTTAAGAGGACTTTTTGTCTTAATTTCTCATCCTGAACTCACCTGGAGAATAACCACAGTTAGTAAGAGAAACAGTATGTTGGAAGGGAGTGGATATGTGAATGGGATAGAAGCAAACAAGAGAGCTATTTCCAAAACACTGCCCTGGGGATCCCTTTCTGAAGAAAATAATTTTTTAAGGTTATTCGCTGTCTGTTTACTCAGATTCTGAAAACCTAAGGCTTTCAGGCATTGCTCGGGGACTGTAATTAACCACTCTTAAATGAACACATTCCTGGTAACTCCCACCCCCCAGCTCATTTTGTAGAGCTGCTCTTGTGAGAATCAGCTGACCCACAAATCGATGCCTGCCTTTTTGAGTGTCTTCTGGTGTGATTTTCCACGTCTCATATCTGAAGCCCTCAATTTGTCCTCTCCATGCACAGTTACAGAATGGCACCCCTGATGGGCCATCACATGCACCTTTTGCACTGGGATTTTAGCAGCCATGGCTGCTGACCGTCTGTCTCCGACATTCCTTCGACGCCTGTTCCTCCAAGCGAGCTGTGTGTCACATCACACTGCTTACGTTTTAATTCAGCACCTGTCAGTGACAGGCAGAAACTCCGTTCTATTCTTCCTGATCCATACTGGTTCATATTCATCAGAAAAGACCGATTTAAAGGAACTAAATCCTTTTGTAAAATGGATAATCTTTCCACCACGTCAGTGAACATTCAGAATTTGAGTGAAAAAATGTTTTTAATTTAGAACATACCTGTTACTGTCCCCCCACACACACACGCACACATGTCTCATTCGCTGTCTCAGAGCCCAAGCTTGGCATTAGATCTTGGATGGCTCATCATCAATTGTCCTGATACATATTTTCATATCCTACCAACTGAAGTACCCCATCCAGTTCTATCAATTCCATGGTGTCTAAATTTTTGTGTTTGTCTTAAATTATTCAGGAAATAAATGCTACATCCAGAGGAGCGATAATGTCTGCCTGGCATAGCTGAGAAAACGACAATTATGGCATCATCTATAATTTAGTTTCCTTAATATCCTCCCTAGTCCCAGGGAACAGAGAAAAGCAAAAACTCACTCGGGGGGTATGAAGAACTAAGCCTACTGCTTGAACAGCTTTGTCCTTGCAGAGTCCCAAAATGGGCCTAAATATCAAGTGGGTAGCATCTTTTTAAGAAAAAGATGTTGTTATATTTGTATTTAATGCATTATAATTATATGTAATGTATAAATTTACATAGAAGTATATTTATATATTCATAAACATATAATACAATGTATTATAACATATATATTGTATATATATAATATACATATTCTAATATACATTATATGCTCATTATATAATATACATTATATATTTTTATAAATATCTATATCAATCTATATATATGGAGAGAGAGAATCATAGCGCCCTATATTCAAATTCAGTAGGTCTCAAATAATCAAATTCGTTAAGTTTCTGGTAGTGCCTAAGGATATGCATTTTTAACAAGAACCCCAGGATGATGTGACACACATACTATCAGTATCTTCGGGTGGCAGACATGTTTGAAAGTTGGGGAACACCAGCTGACCGGTTATAGTGTCCTAGAGACCTGTGTTGAGACAGATCCCCGGGCGGAACACAGGCACAGTGAGAAAAATGTGTAAGTCAAGACAAAAATGACAGCTGGAGCAAATGACTCATTACTATCATTTTAGATTTGTAATGTGATCCTCTGTCTCAAGGTACAGAGGTGAAAAGACCAGGCAAAACTGCTTTTCTAGGGGCACCCAATCAGGACCTTCTGAGTCCTGTACCTGAAAAACTTCACCCTAAAGTAGCGGTTGTAACTGGGGATGGTTTAGCTCTACTTCCTGTCCCCATAGAGGACACGTGGCAGTGTCTGGAGACATTTTTGATTGTCAGGATTCCAGCCAGGAGTGGAAAGTGCTGTTGGCATCCATAGTGAACTTCCTGCAATGCAGAGGACAGTCCTCACAGCAAAGAATTACCAGGTCCAAGAGGTTGAGAAACTCTGAGTAAGGTCCTGGGCTTATGGTCCCTCATTCCCAAGGCAATTCCCACGTCCCTCAACCAGTCGGCACCTGAGCCTTCCCCTGTGAGTCAGCACTTAGATGCATTTTCACAGCACAGTCGGAACCCGGCAGAGAGAATGCCAGGTATGGCAGCATCCTGGGCCTGACCCTGTAGCTTCAGGCCAGTGTCCATGGGCTCTGTGGAGTTCTGCTTGCGTTGTTTGGCTAAGACCACCAGGCTCCATGTTCCGGGAGATCCTGGCCCTCAGACAATTTCTCCCCACCCTTCCTTGTGCACCGTGGCAGGGAAACAAACTCTGAGCCAACCGGGAAGTGGTTGTTTCAGTGTATCCAGCTCTTTGGTCTTGTGATAAAGCACAAGACGTTTTGGGGAGATTTGTAACCCAATAAAGGGGGCCTGGACAAACTTCTTGATTCTAATCCCAGCTCTGCTCCTTCTGAGGCCTGTGAAATTAAATTTTTTAATGTTTTTATTTATTTTTGAGACAGAGAGAGACAGAACATGAGTTCTGAGGGACAGAGAGAGAGGGAGACACAGAGACTCCAGGCTCCGAGCTGTCAGCACAGAGCCCAACGTGGGGCTGGAACTCAAAGACTGTGAGGTCATGACCTGAGCCGAAGTCGGGCACTCAACCAACTGAGCCACCCAGGCGCCACTGAGCCCTGTGAAATTAACCACAAACAACTTTTCCATTAAATAGGGACTATTTCACTAGGCTGCCCTGTTTGAACAATGACCATTAATCAAATAAATGTAAATACTACTGAAAAATAAAATTCAACATTCCTTCAACCAAATTCAAAAGAAATATATAACACGTACTGACCGGGTCAGGATCTTCTACGAAGCCAGGTCCTGTTCTGAAAGATTGCTCTCACAACTTATTGAGTATCAGAATCACCTGGGAGGCTTGTTCAGACTCTGGGCTCCATCCTCAGTTTCTAATTCAGTAGGCTGTGGGCGCAGGGTGGGGTGGGTCGTGCTCCAGAATTTGCATTTCTAACACATGTCCAGGTGTTGCTGTTGATGCTGATCTGAGGACCACACGAGGCTCCAAAACAGCCTCTACCTTTTTTTTTTTCCACATGAGATGGATAATCTCAGGATTGGAGCTGGTTTAGGACGTCCACTCAGGATCACATGCCTGGCTGCTCCTCTGAATCACCTGTGGAGTTTCTGGTTGTTTTTCACTCGGATTCCTGGCTTTCCTACCATCCCACTGCTAACAGAGTCTCCACATACGCGTTTGCCAAAATGGCACTGAAGTTTCTGATCGTGAGAAACGGCAACAGTTGAACACTTTCTTCTTCCCAAATGCTGGCTAGCCTAAGTCTGCCCCAGTATTATTTTATCTGATTTCCCCAGTACACTCGTGAGAAAATCCCTGTTATCATTCCAGCTTTACAGAGAAGGTGTCACCTTTTTAAGGTAATACGGCTAGTTAGCGCTAGGACGTGGACTTGAAACCAGGCATTCTGACTCCACAGAACAAGCTCGTAACTACCATGTCTCCAGGCTGACCTGATATGGATCAATGAGCCCTGTGCACATGACCCGTGGGAAGAAAGAAAGAACCAAACAGAGACAATTTAGGCAGTGATAGAAGACCTACCAGAATCGTTTGCTAGTAGGGGTGCCTAGGTGGCTCAGTCGGTTAGGCATCTGACTTTGGCTCAGGTTATGACCTCCTGGTTCTTGAGCTCGAGCCCCAAGCCAGGTTCTGTGCTGACAGCCTGGAGCCTCCCGTGGATTCTGTGTCCCCCTCTCTCTGACCCTCCCGCACTCACATTCTCTCTCTCAAAAATAATAAAAATTTAAAAAAATCATCTGGTGGTACTATTCGGGCAAGAATACGTTCACTTTCAGCTAGACACATGCTATTCTTACTTTATTAAAATGTCATCACACAAGCAACACAAAACACCATTTTGCACAAAACAAAACCCCAGCAAGAAAGGCAGTGAGATTTGTCTTTAGCAGAGGCTGGGTGCTATGAAGGAGCAGATCGAGAAGTTCGGCAGTGGGGAGTGTGGACCGTGAGTCGTGGAAACAGGAGCAGATGACATCTCCTCCGATTACAGCCAGGTCGCATCACAACCACAGACCATGTAAATGGAAATGCCAACACTTCAAGGTCCTCCAAAAGCATATGAATTTTGTGCCAACAGCTAACATAACGGGCTTATTGGCCTGAGCTTCTGCTACTGCCCTCTTCCTCCTTGCAGCTGGAAATGCAGGGACCCTAACACTCTGCAGAGTGTGCTGATGGCAGGGATGAAGTGTTAGACTCCCACTCTGTGGCCATGAGTGTCAGAGCTGGGAGAGACTCTAGAGATGATTAGTCCACTCTTTTCTTTTTTTTTCTTTTCTTTTCTTTTCTTTTTTTTTCTTCTCTTTTGTTTTTCAAAAAGAAACTCGAGTTCAGCATAGGGAAGGGACTGGGAAGTCTATCATGTATTAAGGGCAGAGTTCAGGGCAGAAATCAGGTGTCTTGGCTCCCAGCCTAGGGCTCATTATACAGCCTCTTTATGAATAAAACTTGACTTTTTTTGCCCCTGCCTTCGCCCCCAAACATTTTGTTGGGAGCGGAGAGAGGACAACCTAAACTATCACACAAAAATGCTAATAATATTTCAGAAAAATGAGGAGGAAAAAGGACTCTTTCTTGGCATAAATAAATAAATAAATACATGTGTCCATGTTCGCGTCAGCTTTATAGTAACGATATTTAGCTCTGGAAAAAGAAATCCCATAGGAGACACTTGGAAAATGCTTGGAAATCCGATACTTAGAATAGCTTTTGGCTGCCTCCCTCTTGATGCTCTCAGGTGATACCAACTTAAAACGTTGCCCACAAAACGTTGTAAGTGGGACTACCAGAGTGTGAGCTCTTAAACACCTACGGTAGAGAGATTGAGCTGCAGACTACCATCAGATCCTCAGTTTGGCATATGTGTTCTGGCCGCCGGAGAGTTGCTGGTTGAAGACCCTGCTGGTCTTGAGGACAGAATAATTGTGCCACTGCTACCTGTACCCAATGGCAACAGGCGTGCAAGAACTGACAGACCAAGCTTCCAGAGGCTCTCAGGGAGAAGCGTGGTTGCGGCACTGAGTTGAATGGGACTTAACGTTCTGTGTGGTGCTTTTGTCTCGCCAGGGCACGTGCACATCACAGACTTCAACATCGCGGCGATGCTGCCCAGGGAGACGCGGCTCACCACCGTGGCGGGCACCAAGCCTTACATGGGTATGGGCTTCACGAGTGGCGGGGTTAAAGAGCAAGGCTTTTGTTTTAAATTTGGTAAACATTTAGTCCGGGTCCAATAATCCGTAGGCATTTGCAGCTGGAAATGCCAAGTAACCCTCTTATTTTACCGGGGAAGCTTCTGATTTCCCAGGTCGGAGATGAGCCTCAGGATTTTCCATTTAGCAAGCACCCAATCTGATCTTGATTCGGGAGGGCCAGTGATGACACTTCAAAAGACCGTTTTATGAGTTATGTGGGACAGCTTCTACCCACTTCCTAACAAAGAATAGTAGTGGATTGAATAAATGTCTACTAATTGCCTCTATGTGCTTAGCACGGTATCAGGTACAGGTGACTCTGCAGTGAGCAAAACACACAAGATCTCCAGCTCATAGAGCTTACTTTCTAGTGAGAAGAGTTTCTTTTTAAAAAAAATTTTTTTTCCAACGTTTATTTATTTTTGGGATAGAGAGAGACAGAGCATGAACGGGGGAGGGGCAGAGAGAGGGAGACACAGAATCGGAAACAGGCTCCAGGCTCTGAGCCATCAGCCCAGAGCCTGACACGGGGCTCGAACTCCCGGACCGCGAGATCGTGACCTGGTTGAAGTCGGACGCTTAACCGACTGCGCCACCCAGGCGCCCCAAGGAAGCCTTCTAGTGAGAAGACTTTCAACAAATAGAATCAAATAGAAGTTAAATGCAGTAACAAATCAGATGGTAATAAGTGACGTAAGTATTACTCTACCCGTCATTTGCATATCCCTACATTACATACATAGGGCTGTAAAGTTCACACAGTGCCTCCCACTTGCTATTTTGCTTTTAGTTTTAACACCACGACAAACCCATGAGTTCTCCTTGTGAAAGACAGAGAACTGGATTTTTCCTGAAGATTCAAAATACACCCAGAGGGAGACTAAAAGGCTAAGGTTAGGTGCCGAAATTGTCAACAAGGTCTCACATTTAATTATGTTAACTCTCACAAATTACTGCACATTGTAAGTGCTGTTGTTGGAGATGGCATCTGTGTGTAGACACCAATATGGCTGAATTAGCCCTGTCTCTCCCCTCCACCCCCAGAGATGTAAAGACAGAACTATGGCCCTTTCCCCAAAAGTGTTCAGCAAGAGGGGCTTTTCCCTTCTTCCCACTATTCCCAAGACAGGTGAGTCAGACCTCAAGAGAATTGTCTGTAACGTCTGTGTGCAGCTGTGAGAATACTGACCTGGATTTCCAGTCTTAGTCAATGTCTGGTTCATCACTGCACTTGCTGACTGCTCCTGGTACTAATGGAGCCTGAGCTATCCCTGGAGGGTTGATAAGTTTGCAGTTCAGTCTTCCTGGGGACCATAACATCAGGAGACAGATAGCTAGCAGTGTGTGAGTGTGTGTTGGGGTGAGGGATATGGATTAGCCACAGGATGGGATCCAGTAGACTGGAGGGAGGGAGGTTCCTATCAGCGTGGCTTACTAGAAACACCACCAGTTCTAGTAGTGCTCAACTATACCAGAATCTTGGAGGTGACGCCCAAGGGTAGGGTCATTCAAAAGCTCTTCAGGTAATGCTGCCGTGTAGCCAGACTTGAGAAGCTCTGTCACGGATCGTGAGCCAGGTCGACTACTAGAAGCAACTAAAGAGAGATCACCCTGGGGCAGGGGCAGAGCATTTGTGTTAGGATTGCTGTGCCTCCAGTATCCTTCTTCCATGTCCTAAAATAAATGGTACTTTCTGGGAAAAGGGAGAAGGGATATGAGAGACGGATTGGCTGTCTCCACATCAGGATGGCTGAATCCAGCTGCATGACATGGGGAGGCTCTGGATCAGATACGACATTAGTCTTTAAATTCGTAGGACGGCATTTTAAAGTATCTGAAGTAGATGTTTTAATAAGCAAACAGAATTTAAATGTTTCAAGCCACAGACTGCACTATCTTTGAGGGAGCCCCCTACCCAACAAAAATGGGAAGATAGACACTGCATAGTTCTTGGCAACTGATAAAAGGATAAACACTATTTATGCTTCTACCCTAATTAGTTGAGATGCTTAGAACAGATGATGCCACTGGTTAAACCAGTGGAATTAGGAGGTAGAACGAACTGTACTGACTCGATATGGTCAGAGTAATTTATGAGCAAAAAATCTGAACTTGAAATCAAGGGTAAGAGCAAAGCCACTTCTTTTAATATCTCATTCTCTTCCTCATGTAACTAGAGAGAGGAAAAGAAAACCCCCACATGCAGGGCCACCTCACTTTCCAAGAGAAAGAAATCCTCTATGGGAAAAAATGAGTCTTCTTTTAGATGATATTTGAACAACTAGAAATGTCCTGGCTTCCTATTACCAGCGGGGGGAATAAATCTCCTTTGTCACTTCTAAAATAATGGACACATATAATTCAGCCTATTTTCTGCTTAAAACCCACAGTACTCAGATGATAAAAGGGAATATCTGAGCCTGCTGGTCTGATGAATTTATTCTGCAGGTTTTCTGGGTTTCCATATTAAGGGCTATTTTCTTGGAGCCAAATCAGAATGTGCATCTGGGTTTTCTAGGCCTGGTTTCCATGGTGAGAGGAGTAAAGGGAGGCTACCCTTCGTTTCTCTCCCCAGTGATTTTAAATACAATATCCGTATAATTTAATTCTCCTCAAATTTGGCATTTCGAGTCCTTTTACAACCCAGAGCTAAGAAATTGGAATGCATTCAAGGTTCTCTACGCCTCTCCACCTTCACCCTTATAATTAACAATTACTAATATTTATTGAAAGCTTTCTATGGGCCAGACAATGTGTTAAACGTTTAACATTCATTTACTCATTTATTTTTTCTTGATGACTCTATGAGGCAAACTATAATTATCACCATTTTACAATGAGGAAATAAGAAGCTAAGTAATTTGCCCAATATCACATGGCTAATCATTAAAAAAAAAAAAAAAAAAAGCCTACACTTAAAGTAAGCTCTGTCTGACTTTAGAAAGTCAAGCTTCTCCCTGAGAGAGAGAGTTAAAGGGAGAAATTATTTTTAGAAATTGTGGTCCTTAAAAGGTTGTAAGTCAATTTAGGGAAGCCAGACTCGTAGAAGTGTTTCCTGTATCATTAAAAATGAGAATCTGTTGGGGCGCCTGGGTGGCTCAGTCAGTTAAGCGTCTGACTTCAGCTCAGGTCATGATCTCACACCTTGTGAATTCGAGCCCCACAGTGGGCTCTGTGCTGACAGCTCAGAGCCTGGAGCCTGCTTGGGATTCTGTGCCCCTCTCTTGCTCTGCCTCTTCCCTGCTCATGCTCTATCTCTCTCTGTCTCAAGAATAAATAAAACATTTAGGGATGCTTGGGTGGCTCAGTCGGTTAAGTGTCCAACTTCAGCTGCAGTCAGATATCCCTGATCTCAGGGTTCTTGAGTTTGAACCCTGAGTCGGGTTCTGTGCTGACAGCTCAGAGCCTGAAGCCTGCTTCAGATTCTGTGTCTCCCCCTCTCTCTGCCCTCCCCCATTCATGCTTTGTCTCTCTCTCTCTCTCAAAAATAAAATAAACAATAAAAAAAAGAATAAAACATTTTAAAAAAATGAGGATCTGTCATCCCTTAGCTCTTTATCCAAAGGTTGCCCTTCCTTTGATTTTGGGGTAAGAGTCCTTCTAAGAGGTGTCATAGGTAGAAGTCTGCTTTTTCTTTTTGAAAACTATGTTCCAAATAATTTGGTAATATCTATGTAACAGACACGAGTACTCATTTTATAGTGCATTGTACCCATTTATAGTACTAATCTGCAGTTATAGAAAGAAAAAATATTATAAGGAGAAAGAAAGAAAACTAGGATGAAATACTGATGATTATAGGAATATATGACATCTACTAAGAAGAGATGCTGGGCATATTACTGTATACAGCAGTTTCCTGGCTCTGGAAAGGCGAGGATGAACAGTCGGACAGTTCTGAACCACCTTCCCTTCAGAATCTTTTAGCTTCTTGTTCCCTTCCCTCCTTACTCACCCTCACTCCTACCTCTGTGTGAATATAACCCAGATCACTTACAGCTTAACCAATTAAAACATTCTTCTCTTTCCAGTTAAAAACAAAGCAAATTCACTATGGCAAATGTGTAAAATCTGATAAGCAAAAGGCAGTTAAATTAATCCATCTACTTGTAGATATTTATGCTTTCCTTCCAGACCTTTTTATCTGTGTACACACACACACACACACACACACACACACACACACACACACGTTTTTCTTTATTAAAAGTTGGATCATACTGAATTTTGTACCCTAAATTTTCACTTTATAATGTGATAGCAATAGACAAAATGGGCATTTATGATGGCCCAAGCACTTTGCTAAGGTTTTAACATTTATTGTACCATTACATTCTCAAAGCAACCCTGTGAAATAGGCTTACTATTATTCTGATTCCACAGATTAAAAAAAAAAATCAGGCCAGGAGAGAAAGTGACAAGAATGTATCACACAGGAAGTAACAAAGTTAATGAAGCTAAACCCATGTCTAACAAATCTTGAGCCATGGCACTGATGGTGATAATGATGGTGAGGATGATTAAGATACAATATCTGACATTAACTGAGGTCTTCCTATGTACCAAGCACTGTTCCAAGTGCGTGTATTACATTGTTTAAACTAAAACTTCCATGAGGTCAATACTCTGGTTGTTTCCACTTGAAACATGCAAGCTGAGAAATTAAGCGCTTTCTCAAGGTGGAGTTAGGGATACAACTGTAAGGCTCAGAGTCTCAACTCTACTATGCTGTGCAACCTCTCTGCCTCCATTCTATAAACCTGCCTCAGCCAGAAATGCAACTTGTTTCTCTCCAACTCCAGAACCTGGTCTTCACGAATGATACTGCTTATTCTCCCATGCCCGTGTATATATAACTATCATTTTTAATGATCATGTGCTTCAGAATTAGAGGGCTGCATCATATTTAACCAATTCCTCGTTATTGAATGTTGGGTTGTTTTTTATTTTGAAATATGAATACTGACCCTTTATCAGATATGTCGTTTGTAAATATCTTCTCTCATTCCATAGTTTTGTTGATTTGTTCCTTCACTGTGCAGAAGCTTTTTATCTTGATAAAGTCACAATAGTTCATGTTTGCTTTTGTTTCCCTTGCCTTCAGCAACATGCCTAGTAAGTTGCTCCAGCCGAGGTCAAAGAGGTTGCTGTCTGTGTTCTTCTCTAGGATTTTGGTGGTTTCCTGTCTCACATGTAGGTCTTTCATCCACTTGAATTTATTTTCATGATTTGGTGTATGGTGTAAGAAAGTGGTCCAGTTTCATTCATCTGATAAAGGGTTAGTATCCAAAATCTATAAAGAATTTCTCAAACTCAACACCCAAAACACAAACAACCCAGGTAAGAAATGGGCAGAAGACATGAATAGACACTTTTCCAAAGAAGGCATCCAGATGGCTAACAGACACATGAAAAAATGCTCAACACCATCATTACCAAGGAAATACAAATTAAAACCACAATGAGATACCACCTCACACCTGTCAGAATGGCTAAAATTAACAACACAAGAGACAATAGGTGTTGGCAAGGATGTAGAGAAAGGGGAACCCTCTTGTACTGTTGGTGGGAATGCAAACTGGTGCAGCCACCCTGGAAAACATTATGGAGGTTCCTCAAAAAAGTTAAAAATAGAACTACCCTATGATTCAGCAATTGCACTATTAGGTATTTACACAAAGGATACAAAACTACAGATTCAAAAGGGTACATTGTCAACATTATCAATAATAGCCAAGCTATGGAGAGAGCCCAAACTATTTGAGAGAGCCCAGATGTCCATCAAGTGATAGATGGATAAAGAAGATGTGGTATACATATACAATGGAATATTACTTAGCCATCAAAAAGAATGAAATCTTGCAATTTGCAATGACATGGATGGAGCTAGAGGGTATTATGCTAAGTGAAATGAGTCAGTCAGAAAAAGACAAATACGTATTCTTTCACTCATATGTGGAATTTAAGAAACAAAACAGATGAACATATGGGAATGGAGGCAGGAGGAGAGAGAGGGAAACAAACCAGAAGTGACTCTTAAAGATACAGAACAAACTGAGGATTAATGAAGGGAGGTGGGTGAGGGAGGGGCTAGATGGTTGATGGGCATTAATGAAGACACTTGTTGTGATAAGCACTTGGTGTTGAATGTAAACCTAAAACCAATATTGCACTGTATGCTAACTAAAATTTAAATTTAAAAAATACAAGTAAATTTGTAATAAAACTCCTATTAGCAGAAATAGGTCCTGTAGTTTATCTTTATGATAAATTACCATTCAAAGAATTGCTGGTCACTGGATATTTATTTACGTGTTAATGTGTTTCCTCCTGCAAATTTACACTGATTTCTGTTCATTCATTCTGGAAGTGTCTGAGGATATTCACTTCCCTGCATTTTCAGCAGGGCTGAACAATGAATATCTTTAATCTTCCTGAAAAGATGATTTAAAATGATCCCTCATTATGATACTGATACTACACTTCTCTGACTTATTCTATAAATTGTCTGTGCATGCTCTTTGCTCATTTTCTATTAGGGTGTTAATATGTTTATCCTATCCTGATATTTCTTATTAATTATATAAAATAATATTTTATTAATTATATAAAAATTCTAGCCCCTTATATGTTCAGAATATTACAGGGTATCCTATGTGTTATAAATATGATATCCTAATTTTCCATTTACTATTATTCTTATGACATTTTTCATATAAAGAACTATTTTCTAATATCATCATACCATTGGTCTTTTTTATAGCTTTTACCTTTGATGCTATTCGTAGTGGGACCTTCTTACCTCTAGATTTTGGATATGATTACCTAATATTTTTATTATTGTTATATTTTCACTTATTCACTTATATTCACTTTATATTTATATATTTATATATATTTATAAATATATTTATATATATTTATATATATTTATATATATTTATATATTTTCACTTATTCACTTATATTTTTCCTTATTCCAGTTACACATAATCCTGACTAAAGATGTGTCATAAGGATCTGACTTTGGTTTTTGTTAGATCATTACATTAAATAATTGTTTTGAGACAACATATCAAATAAGACCCTTTCATATTGATTTATAGTATGTTCATCATGAACTAAATATCCTTATATACTAGTGTCTACATTATGTGGTTTTCAAATCTTAATTGTAGCTTTATAATAATATTGAATACATGAGATGCAGGTCTATGTCTTTGTTTTCAGAAAACCTTTATTATTCACAGATTTTTTTGGTAGATGAAATTTAGACTATCTTTTGTAAGTTTCACTCATTATTTCTATTGCATTACATTTATGGATTAGGTTTTGGGCCCTTGCTTCTTCTTTATTTCTTGACCGAGAATCTAATATCTAGGTGTTCTAAAACCTGAAAACCAAATAATGGAAATCCAGATAGCAAATAGACACATTAAAATGTGTTCAGGCTTGTTAGTAGTCAGGACGTTGCCAATTTAAACCACAATGAAAGATCAGTACGCACTTAGTAGACTAGCAGAATTCAAAAAGTCAGCTAACACCAAGTGTGGGTAAGGACGCTGAGAAAAAACAAAACAAAACAAAACAAAAACCCTCTCATACACTGCTGGTCACGGTGTTAATTGGTACTACCACCGGGTTAAATATGTGAAGATGCGCGCCCTATCCCCAGTATCTCCCCCTGCAGGAATGTACCCTACAGATGTGTGGACTTCAAGGAGTCTTACACGTATAGGAATGTTCATGGCAGCGTTGTTTGTAACACTCCCAAGTTGAAAACACCCAGATGTTAGGTATTCTCTTAGCACAATGGCCTATTTATCCCTCAGAGTTCTCTGCTACTTCTCTGAGATGCCTGTGGCTTGTCACCCAGGGGAGTATCTGACATGACAGCTATGAGGTACTGATAAGGGAAAGGGAAAATAAAGCCCATTCCATCCGGGGGCGGGGGCGGGGGGGGGGGGGCGGACTGTGGGGTCAGGGTCATTGTCTCCTGAACTGCATGGAGACCTAGGACTTGCAGGAAGGATGCATTCATGCGTGGGAGATGAATGTACGAGGGAATGAGGTCTGCCTAGTTCTGCTACCACAGGCTCTTCCCATTAGGGTCAGTCCTGGGCCTCGTGACATCAACATTCTGTCCACAGGATTTGGCTTGGGACTTGAGTACCTGGGTAGGTCAGCCCCGGTGCAGGCCCCATGTCACACCGGTTTCCTTTGTCCAGAGGCAACACCTTACTACCAGAGGCTCGGGTCAGCTGTGTATAGCTTTTGACAAGTAAAATCCCCATTCCTATGAACGTTTGCCTCTCCAGAACGGGCACTGATGTTTGGAGCACTTTCTAGGTGCCAGGCACTGAACTGAGATTTTGGCATCTCATTTAATCTCTCACCTCTAGAAAGATCTCCTGCTTATTATTCTGACTTTGCTGATGAGGATTTCTCAAGTTCAGGCAGCTGACTCGTTCAAGGTCAGAACAAGTGGTAAAGGCAGGTTTTGAACCCAGACAGCATGGCTCCAGAGCTAATAATTGCCACCATTGCTTGTTTACTTGACTCGTCATTATTTTTTCCACACGTTTTGTTGAGTGACTCTGCATGCCACGTTCAATATGACACTAGAAATGTGGTGGTGAGCAAGCCACTCTTGCTTTGTGCCTCATCCCTCATGAGTTAGGTGTGTTCCTGGAAGAGTATGGAGAAGGTCCACAGTGTGTCAAAGCGCTTAGAGAATGCATAACTAACTAGTCTACGGCCATACCACCCTGAATGCCCCCGATCTCGTCTGATCTCAGAAGCTAAGCAGGGTCTGGCCTGGTTAGTACTTGGATGGGAGAATGCATAACTAGGGGTCACCAATGGGGGCCAAAATTGACTGTAGCTTTGCTTTGTTGTTGAAAGAGTCCTTTCAAACAACCATGTTACTAAGTGAGTTTCACACCTAATGAAAAATCTTACATCGTCCAGAATGTCGGCCCCCTCTCTCCCGCTCCCTCATCACCTGTAATAGCAGGCTATAAATGCCGTCCTTGTGTCTTGTAACGACTCTGAGATGCAGAGGTAATCCGACGTATGGTGCACCAAATTCTAAGTGCGTTTGCAGAAGTAATACAAATAAAGATCCTTTAGTACCAACCTTCCAAATCAAGACAACAAATACCATCTTCTCGGCCGTTTGAATTTTAGCATCATCTGAACATTTGAGGCCTTATGGGATCCAATTTTTAATAGGTATATGATATAAACAAGAGCAGAATTTGCCCATCAAGGTCTGTGCTTGCCCGTATGTGGGTTGATGAATTAGTCTACTGAGACTAGGAAATTAGACATTTTTGCCTGCTGTGAGCAATTGAGCAGTGGATGATAAACATCCAAACAGTGTTTATTCCTTTATTTACTCTGGTAATGTGCCTTAGGAGGAACATGTTGGGAAAAGGGATCCGTTAATGGATCAGGGAATAAAACTGACCTGACTTCTCTATGTTTTCAGCACCTGAGATGTTCAACTCCAGAAGAGAAACGGGCTATGCCTTCGCTGTTGACTGGTGGTCCCTGGGAGTGACGGCATATGAGCTCCTCAGAGGCCGGGTAGGGGAGAATCGCAGTTTTCTTTGGTTCCTCTTCCGTCAAGTTTCCTTTTTAGAATGGAAGAATGGATTTTTTTTTTTTTTTTTTTTTTTTGCTAAACTCCAGCAGTTTGTTTTCAGGGTGAAAGCATTATGCCATGTGATGCTTGGGACTTCTGCACATTCACTCTCCCACATATGGAGCCAAGCATGTGAGTTAGTATTAAACGCAGATAAAATGAAATATAAAATGAAATAATATGGATATTATAAACTGCCAGGGAGGGAAAATCAGTGCACCTCACTAAATAGCTTGTGTAAATATATTTGTTTGTTTAAAGAAAATCATTTGGTGTGACAGTACAGGACTCTAACATAGACATGCTTCCCTAAGGCAAGTGTGAATTATTAACACAACACAATTCATGCCCTGTCTTGTTGGTTCCTCTCTGTCATCAGGCCCCTGGGTTCTGAGTTCAGTGGAAAATGAGAGTGTTTCCTTTTAAAGAAGACTTTCCTTAAACTAGGAAAATGCCTAGAGAGAATTTTGCCCAGAGAATATTTTTTCCCTCCCTCCCATATCATATTACCTCTGTGGTACTTCCCTGTGATGTGCTGTATTAACACTGTCAGATTCACTTTTCTTCTCTTTTCTTCTCTTTTCTCTTTTCTTTTCTTTTCTTTCTTTCTTTCTTTCTTTCTTTCTTTCTTTCTTCCTTTCTTTTGTTTTGGAAAGTTGAAGGAAAGTTACTATTAGATTGTTGAATTTAAATCCACTCTGTCAAGTATTGCTCTGGTGAGTTTTTCAAGGCCTATCAATTTTTATGTTTTTATCTCTTCTATATTATTAGATTACAAATTCATGAAAGGTGAAACATGTACCTTATACAGTTTAGTATTATTCCCAGTATTTAACTTTAGATAGATACATAACAGGTGTGTATTGAATGAATGGGGGAATAAGCCACTACATATCAATCTTGCCACATTCTCAGAAAGAATCGCCATGTAGGCTACAGGTAATTATGTTTCAAAATGCAGCTAATCACATTTAATTGCAACTATCAACACAACTAAGCCACAGAGGAAGGGTGCTAAACAATGATTTCGTCTACATTTACAAATTCTTGTTTACAGAAAGATACATGCCTCAAAGATATGCTTGACATCTCCGTGGTTTCTGACCTTCATTGCAGTCTTGGTGAATGGGTGGGTCTCTTAACTATTAACCTGCTTGGTCTGCCTTTTCTGCCTTTGTGTTATCCTTGTTAGGTTCTGATGGGTACACACACAGTTTTACACTAATTGTACATCCTTAGCTGCAACTAACTCTATTGCTTTTGTACTCCTGAAATATGACTATAATCACACCTCATTTTCTCCCATCTAATATTTTACCTTTGCCACCTTATGCATTCTTCATATTCTTGCTTTTATATGCTGCCAAAGAATTATTTCATATATCCTGTCATTGCATACTGTATTACTTTATAGTATATGTTCCATTGATTTAGGGGTGTTCAGTCGATATAAATATTTACAGGTTTTGTAAATAGACTATAGGCTTCACCAATGTAGAAATAATGTGTCTTATTCTTCATTGAATCCCCAGTGCCCAACAGAGGTGCTGGAACATCATGAGCATTCAATAAATATTTGGAAAATGAATAAAACACAATTCTGGTAGCTGATGAATTAACATGGATTTTAAATTTTTGAACTAGAAAAATAAGTTATTTTTTAGGCAAAGATGATGATTGTCTATTTTTAATAAGTGGACAGACCATGAGGATGTTTTTTAATACTAGCTTCAGTCACATGGCCTTCTAAAGTAAATGGAAAAAAAGCCCACTTGAACCAGTTAGTTGCCTGTGGCGTTCATCAGTTAATGTATTCATTTATCGAATCATGTTATGTTTCTAGCTGTCTGAGAAACTGTAAGTTTACAAGCAGAAATGAAGAAAATTAGAAAAAAGAAAAGATGTATGTGCGCATGCATAGAATCCTGGAAGCTGAAGTGTGCCAAACGTGTCCCAGCTCTTAATGGTGTACATGGAATGAGTCACACGTAGTGACCCACATTGCCCTTGGCTAGCAAACAGCCAATAAGCATTGAGTATGGTGACCAGGTACCTAGCATTTCTTTTCTGAGATTGAGTTCCATGGGTTATTTCCACTATATTGTTACCAAGACAAATGAATTACCTATAGTCCTTTATTCAGTCTTGTGGGAAGAAAATACATACGACTGTGTATGTTTAGACCTTGGATAAAAGAAATAAAGTCTGGCCAGTCTCCTTTTTAGAGGTCAACTCCTAGCAGTCTGTGGTTCCCCAAGTAACTTGACGTTGATATACCATGTGCAGAGTTAAGCCTTTCTTCACATCACCTCTATCCATGACTCACCTTGCTGTTCACCATTGACGTTGGTATCCACCCTTGTTACCCCATGTTCAAGAGTGATGAAAATCTCTCTCCTGCATTGTGTGTGATATGTGTTAGCTGCTTTGTGGAGAATTTTACCCATGTTACGTGATTCAGTTTTTCCAACAATCTCACGTGGAGGTTTATTTTACAGATAAAGGAGCTTCATCTTACAGACGAAGGAATTGAAACTCCAATCGAGTGCCTTAATTTAGCACTCAATTCCTTTTTGCCTTCAAAGCTCAAACACTGAATTACATTACCTTTTTTTTTCTGCCAAGTTTTTATTTAAATTCCAGTTAGTTAACATACAGCATAATATTAGCTTCGGGTATAGAATTTAGTGAATCACCACTTGTATACAACACCCAGTGCTCATCACGAGTGCACTCCTTAATATCCATCACGTATTTAACCCATCTCCCCACCCACCTGTCCTCCACCAATTTGTTCTCTGTAGTTGAGAGTTTGTTGCTGGGGTTGCCATTCTTTTTTTACCCATTATCTTCATTTGTTTTGTTTCTTAAATTCCACATGAATGAAATCATATGGTATTTGTCTTTCTCTGACTTATTTCACTTAGCGTGATACTCTCTGGCTCCATCCAAATCTTTGCAAATGGCATGATTTCATTCTTTTTGATGGCTGAGTAATATTCCTGTGTGTGTGTGTGTGTGTGTGTGTGTGTATACTACTTCTTTAGCCATTCATCAGTCTGTGGACATTTGGGCTGTTTCCATAATTTGGCTATTGTTGATAATGCTGCTATAAATATGTGGGTGAATGTATCCCTCCCAATTAGTATTTTTGTATCTTTTGGGTAAATACCTAATAGTGCTATTGCTGAGTCATAGGGTAGTCCTATTTTTAACTTTTTGAGGAACCTCCATACTGTTTTCCAGAGTGGCTGCCCCAGTTTCCACTCCCAGCAAAAGTGTAAGAGGGTTCCCCTTTCTCTGCATCCTTGCCAACACCTGTTGTTTCCTGTATTGTTAATTTTAGCTATTTTAACTGGTGTGAAGGTATATCTCATTGCAGTTTTGATTTGTGTTTCCCTGATCATGAGTGATATGGAGTATCTTTTCATGTCTGTTAGCCATCTATAATTATGTTACTTTTTTTTTTTTTTTTTGAGAGAAAGAAAGAGCACACGAGCAAGGGGAGGGGCAGACAGGGGGAAAGAGAGACAGAATCTTTCTTAAGCAGGCTCCATGGCTCTGTGCGGAGCCCAATGTGGGGCTCGCTCCTACAACCCTGGGATCATGACCTAAGCCGAAATCAAGGGTCGGATGCTCAACTGAGTCACCTAGGCACCCCCTCCCCATTACATTACCTTTAAATACTGATTCATAACAGGAAAAAAATAAACTTCTATTTCTTCCAATTTGTTTCATAGGCCCACAATCACTTATTAAGTATCTTGAAAGGGCCAGGCACTTGATAAATATACATGTCCATATTAACTGTCCCATTGTTGGTTAATCTAATATGGCAATTTTGTCCATTCAAAAAACATGTAATGAGCACCTGTTAGGTCCAATGGACACACATATGAGTATGGGATAATCTCTGGCCCTAAGTAGCTCACAGTTCACATAAAAGATAAAATCCCACAAATCTAGTTTATGAAATAGAGAAATTAATATGGGTAAAGACTGCCCTCTAGTGGACAGCTGTGAAAAATATGACAAAGCCACTGTTGATTTCTTTCCCCCCAAGTTAAATCTATAGAAGAACTTGGTTCTCTCAGAAGTGAAAGCACTTTGCCTTATCATAAAATTCCCTACCCCTCTCCATGGAACTAGCAACTTATAGCATTATGGACGGAGGATGAAGCTCTGTGGGTAACATTCTATCTTGAACTTATTATTGATTCAAACAAGTGCAAGGAGATGCAGAGTAAAATGCTGGATCTCCTTATAATCAACATGTAAGGGACATTTTTTTAAGTTCCATTTACTGAACACTTGTCCCATGTTTTATGTAAATACTTGTATAAGTTACCTTACAAAACAGTCCCAAATTGGTATCTCAGAGGTGGATTTAGCGTATAGAAATGTTTCATTTGGCCCAATGGACTTAGCTACTTTTAAAAATTCTGAGATTTCACAAGAAACTATAGATTTCTGGTGTCGTTTTTTTTTTTTTAAGAGAGCTGGCAACAGATCACATTTGCATATGAAAACAACAATCAGCTGGAAGGGATTAGAAAATGATACTGAGATTTTAGTCCTTGAAAATTTAGCTCAGAAACATTTGCAAAGCAACATTTTTTCTTTCCCTATAAAAATGAAGACTCTTACTGCTTCTCTCCCCCAAGAGACCATACCATATTCGCTCCGGTGCGTCCAGCAAGGAAGTCGCGCACATGTTTGAGACGGCTATTGTGACTTACCCTTCTGCCTGGTCACAGGAAATGGTGTCACTACTTAAGAAGGTAAGAAGGAGGACAGCATGACAAAGCAAGTGGTAAAAAGAAGCATGCTTTCTGGTTGGAGGGAAGTTAGTCTGCAATCCTGGAGGCGGTCATGACAATGTACATTTCTAGAGTGGGCTTTGCACCGAACAGCTTTCAAACACATGGTTTCATGAAGGCAACACAGGTGTCCTCTTGCTCAGCCATCTCAAACTCAACTATGTCCAAGATGAAGTCCCTGACCTCTGTCTCCTGGACTTTGTGTGATGTTCCCTTTCTCGGTGACTGGCCTCTGCATCCATCCAGTTATGGAAGCCAGAAACGAGAAACGGTCCATCTCATCTCCCCCGTTTCCAATTCATCGCTAAGTTCTGTAATCTGATTTCGTAAATATCTCTTGACTCTGTCACTTCTCTTTATCTCTACTGCTATCCCCCCAGTCCTACTGCCATCACGTCCTGCCTTATAACTGGTTTGTGCTGTACACTTTTGCACACTCCAGTCTGTTCTCCCCCTGCCCCATAACGATCTGTTCAAAGCAAAATTGTCTTCTCATTGTTCTCAGAAAAAAGATCAGAATCGTTGGTATGGTATAAAGGTTCTAAAGCCTTTAAGCCACTCAAGCCTTATTTTGGACTTTTATTCCCCTTTTGACTACACAGAAACTGCTTCAGCCTTCTTTTTCTCCTCTCCTTTTCCTCCCCCTCCTCACCAGCATCTGTCAATTTCTCACCACCAGACCTTTGCATTTGCTAGTCCCTCTGCCTGGAACAGTGCTCCCATCCCCAGCACTACCAGCTCCCTCCTTTATAGAAATCAGTGCTACTCACTGGGATTCATTGACTGGTTCAAGCTCATGCATTGCTTCCTACTGGTCCACAGGAAGTCCAGAAATTGAGAGAAGCCTTTAGTGATTGTTGTATCAGTTTGATACTGCTGATGCCTCTGAGTACATGGTCAGTGGACTCATCTCGTTGAACAGGGTGTAACACATGTCACAAGTTGTGCACGGTGTAACTCTGCATATTAGCCATGCACAGTAAGACCATGTATGGATCTCACTGGATTGGAAATTAAAACAAACAGAAATAATTGGCCCTTCTATACAGTTTGAGAAGCACAGCTTTAGACTTCAGCTTAAACATCACTTCCTCAAGCAGCTTTCCTCTGTTTTAAGCTCACATAGCAATGTCTTTCCTTCATATCATTGTTTTTAATTTGAAACTCTGCATTGCATGTGTGTGATTCTTGGGTTAATGATTATTGTCCTCTAAGCCACATGAGGAGGCAGCATGTCAGGCTTCTTCACCATGTTATCCTCGGCATCTAGCACAGAGTCTGACAGGTGGGAAAATCTGGTACTTGAATAAATGAGGTCCGTAGTGTCCGTCAGATTTTCCATGTTCACGGAAAAGATTAGTAGCAATTGTAGCAGCAGCTAAGTCGTATGTATTGAATGATTATATGGAACAAAGAATGAGGAGCCCCAGAGGATGCGCTTGGTTTTCTTCAAAGAGGGAAAATTACACAAGTCATGGCCAGTTAAGGACAAGAGCTTTGAGGGCCGAAGATTCATACTTGTACTTCTTGTCTTTGGGGTCAACTTCCCTGTTTTGGAATAGGGATATTGATAATGTCAAGAATAGTGGGGGCATTTTGCATAATCAGATTTTCCTCAGTTCCAAGAGAGCCCTCCTCACCCCACAATTACACCCTGATGATCCACAGCTATAGTCTCCAGGAATGTTCTCAAGGAGAACTGACCTTTCCCATTTGGGCCACAGGACTGATGTGATACTGGCTGTAAGTGGTTATGTGAGGGGAAAATCTTTAATCCCTGTTAGTAAAACCCAAAATTGTAAACAGTAACCTTGGTTGCATCTTTGTCACACCCAGTGTATTTTTATTAAGTATTAATATTAACAGTTGCTATAATATTAATAGCAAGAATAATTGCTACTAATTATTAATAATTATTAATTATTTGATGATGAATTTGCAATATGAACAGCTAAAACTTTTAGTAGGAAATGAATTTCATTTATAGAAATGCATGAGCATTCACCACCTAATAAGAACAGACCTTCTCTTAGGTACTTTGTGTACATGGCTCATTTAATCCTAGCTACAACCTTATGAAATAGACAATTATCCCCTTCAGTATATACTAAATGAAGATTGAGAGGACAAACTTGACCATAGTTAATAAAGTAGGGGAGTCAGGGGCACCTGGGTGGCTCAGTCGGTTGAGCTCCCGACTTGGGCTCAGGTCATGATCTCACAGTTTGTGGGTTCGAGCCCCACGTCGGGCTCTGTGCTGACAGCTTGGAGCCTGCTTCAGATTCTGTGTCTCCCTCTCTCTCTGCCCCTCCCCCGCTTGTGCTTTGTCTCTGTTTCTCAAAAATAAATAAATGTAAAAAAAATTTTTTTAAATAAATAAATAAAGTAGGGGAGTCAGGAATCAAAGGTATGATTGACTCAGTAGGACAGTCTATTTTCACTCACCACACTGCAAAAACCAACTTATAGCTGATTCTATTCATGCATTATCGCATTATTTATGTATGTATTACCTATACTATTTGTTTATAGGGTGAAGGAAGGGGGACGCTGCCTTGTTTCCTTCAGTTCTACACCTGAAACCTTTTTTAGAAGGAATTTGTATGATTTTTTGCCCCACTTTGACTTTCATGATGATCTTGATATTTGTATTCCATTGGCAGCTACTTGAGCTGAATCCAGACCAACGATTTTCTCACTTGTCCGACGTTCAGAACTTCCCATATATGAATGACATGAACTGGGATGCAGTTTTGCAGAAGAGGCTTATTCCAGGTTTTATTCCTAATGTGAGTCAATCCTAACCAACCCATCACAACTCTCATTCAGTTACACACAGAGTCTCATTAGATAACCTCACCGGTGTCCGAAGACAGCCCCACTCCTGTCTTACAGATGAGAAGATGGTAAATGGGCCACCAAAGTTCACGTGGCTAGCAAGTGGCCAAGTGGGATTCTAACCCAGGTCTATCTGTGTCTGGAGTCCCAGCTCCTAACCATTTTTTGTGGCATGCTTCTACTGGAAGGAAGCTCTAGTCCTCCAAACAGTCATTCCCAGGAATTTTCTCGTTGAGGAAACAGTGTTTTCTCTGATTTCAAAGATGTAGAAATTTGTGTCCATGGAGTTCTGTGAGTCACAGCATTGAAAATGTTGGATTTATTTTTACCATTCACCCCTCTTCCTTAGGTGGTTCTCTGCCACAGAGCCATACTTGTAAGCACTAATAGCCAAAGGCAAATAATTCCCACTGGATGACTACCTGGCTGAGGGACATCTGTGGCCTTCTGCAGACTGCTGGTAAAGCTGCAGTCCAGAAGCTTCGGCCACAGGGCCCACATGAGGCCTCTAGCTTCCCTCTTCTAGTCTAATTCTACACATTCAGTATCAGCTAGATCAGCAGGATAATGAACTAAAGGGGACAGTTGAGACAGTTCAGAGTTTTCTGGTCAGCCCAACGGAGGCGCAAGCTGTGGGCTTGTGGGGGTGTGATCTTTCATGTGCAAATAGAGGCATGGATGGGTGGGTCGGCTGAAGGTGCAAGGCGGGCGACACGAGTGGGCAGTGTGGTGGAGTTCTGGGGCAAGGAGTTGCTACCTCATGGAACAAGAGGGTAGGTCTAGATCTCAATCGGCCACGTTGCAGAATCTGGTAGGGGCAGGTGTACCTTGGCTGATGGACGCATGACACCATGGAGATCTAAACCCATATCCTGTTGCTTCCGTTCTTCCTCCTACACACCACACCACAGCAATTAGCCATTGATGCTGCCTCGGGAGGGGTTCTACATATGATTCTCTGACTTTTATTGTCAATCTGAATCACCTGGGGAGGTTGTTAAAAATGTACTTTCTGATCTATGTGATCATTAGAACACACTTTGAGAAACCTAATTTACAAGCTCAAACTTTAGGAAGATAACTATTATTTGATCTCCTTTCTCACTCACTGAGGGCTCACGGGGAGTTTAGAAAATAGACAAAATAGAAAATCAAAAAAGAGTATGAAAAACAATGCTGGCAATAAATTATCTGAAACCAAGGAGGAATCACAGCTCCTTATTCTTGGACTGCTCCATCAAAACTAGGTGTTATTCTTGCCATTTGTCCTGGTGTATTTGTAGAATGATACGGAATCAAAGGAGTGAGCCAACTTGTCTTTCTTGCAGAAAGGCAGGCTGAATTGCGACCCCACCTTTGAACTTGAAGAAATGATTTTGGAGTCCAAACCTCTTCACAAGAAAAAGAAGCGCCTGGCAAAGAAGGAGAAGGAGATGAGGAAATGTGAATCCTCTCAGGTAAGCAGGTCCCCGCCAGACTCAGAGTCATGGGACTCTTCCTGATGGCCATGGTTTGTGGGAGAGCTTCTGGTGGGAGGTCCCCTCAACACGCCCCGTTTCTGCTTTGTGAATGCACAGAGTCACTGAGCCCTGGGCCTTCTGAAATGGCAGGCAGGGGCAGCTGTGGGGACCCAAGCCAAGCAGCAATGTTTCACTGCAGATTCTCTAGCTCTGTCATTAACTGTATTTGGTCATTGACCTCTTCAAACTCTCATTTCAAATTTTACAATTTCCTGGGGAGCCTCCAATTGGCCAAGCCTCAATGAGGTGACTCCTCCTAAAATTACAGGCAAGGGGCTGGTTCTAAAGTACACACGTGGCTGTTTGGGGCCCCCCTCCAACCTTAGAGGTGGTGCCTGTTCTTTGTCACAAGCAAAATTTCATTATATCCGGCCAAGCAGAAGTGAAAAGTGTCTATTCACAGAAAAAATTGAATTCTTATGGATGCTATGGCTGGATTTCAGGCTGTGTTAAAATTGTTTTGTGACTATATTATTCTCTGTTAGTTGGAGCTCAGATTTCAATGCAGTCACTTGCAGGGACTCAGGAGAATTTGAGACTCACGTGTGGTTCTGTGTATTATAATGATGGTGAAGTAGTAAACATTCCCTTTGCATCTAATCGTCATCCATCTATCCATATACCCATCCATTCTTCCCCCTGCCTACCCACCACTCAGCTAATGGTCATCCATCCTTTCATCCATCCATTCATTTAGGCTGCTTTTGCTGAGTATATATTATCTGCCAGGCCCATTACACTGAAGATTATATGAATGAGACAGAATCCCTGCATTCAATGACATCCCTGTCCTCGAAGGTAGCTCTGCAAACAAATAAATATTCTCAATGTCCTTAATGTCTCCAGTCATCCAGGGCCACTATATCCTGTAACAGCCAATCTACCAAAGTCCACATTCTTTCTGTTCACAGAATGGGCCTCTTGCCAAACGCCCACCTGTAAATATTTTCTGCAGCCCTCCAAGGAATGTTCAGCTCTGTCACAGATTCATCTTACTTGTTGCTTCGCCACACCTTCCTCCTAATGATCTGTTCTTCACATCGTAACCAACTAGCTTCTCCAGACTTGCTCCTGCCTATGCACCTGTAGAGCTTGCCTATACAGGCTTCTCTGTGAACAGGCCGCCAAATGTAGCCAAGACCAAGAGAGCATATCTATTACAAGTATTCTAAAGTTTCAGTGATGGCAGCAGTTTGTGAATAACCTTTGACCGTGCCTCACACGTTCTACCCGGTATGTCTACCTTTCCATCCCTCCTTGTACTATGTCATTCTTGTCTTCGCTCAAAACCCTCTAACCACAAAGATCCTATAGGTATCTGACCCTCAATAACTACTGGTTTTGGCCTTCTTTAGGACCCTTGCTCTTCCCTTTTCCTTCAATGTTCTACTCTCAGCTCTTCACATAGGGGGTTTCTGAAGATAAGGTCCTTCACAACTGCTCTCTTTCTCAGCCCCTATTTCTAATTACTTCATGACATTAACATAATTTATAAGTATTTATGTGTTTGTGTTTCTTTTTCTATCCCACTAAAATGAATTCTTCTTGTGGGAGAAGACCCGGTCTTACCCACCAGTGTCTTCATGGTAATGCCTTAAAAGAGTATTAATACAGTATAGATTCAATAAATAAGAGCATCGGGATACTGGAAGGAAAGAAAACTTTATAACTGGACAGTGAAAATTAGGCACTGCTGTTCTTAGAGTTACAAGGTCATGCTACCCCACCAGACATTCTTCCCGGAGCCACCTCTTATCCTAGTTCTTCCCCACACCCAGCTCCTGGAAGCCTCTGTCCTGATGGGAAAGGCTATAAGCCACTTACCCACAGTACAGAGCTTAGCATTTTCTAAAACCATGCAAAAGAAGGAAACTTTTTCCTCTTTCTTCCAGGCTTCACATCAACCTCAAAATCATTTACCAGGAAGTGGCTTTGCCTATAACAAAAACAGGCCCTTCCATCTCTAATCAGAGAGGTGTACATCCTCTTGGTCTTTTTGTTTTGTTTTAACGTTTATTTATTTTGAGAGAGAGAAAGAGGGAGTGCGATCTGGGGAGGGGCAGAGAGAGGGGGAGAGAGAATCCCACGCAGGCTCTGCGTGGTCTGCACACAGCCCAACACAGGGCTTGAAGTCACAAACCTTGAGATCGTGACCTCAGCTAAAATCAAGTTAGGTCCTTAACAGACTGAGCCACCCAGGCGCCCCTTCATTTTGTTTTGTTTTTAAATTTTTATTGGGGTAAAATATGTTTAACATCAAATTTCCCACTTTAACCATTTTTAAGTGTGCAATTCAGTGGCATTAAGTACACGATGTTGTACAGCCACCACCACTATTTATTTCCGTAAGTTTTTGTTACCTAAACCCCATTCGTTTTTTTCTTTAATTTCTTTCAGCAATGTTTTGTACTTTTGAGAGTACAAAGTTTTCACCTTGGTTATACTTATTCCTAAGTATTTTATTCTTTTGAACACTATGGAAATTGAATTATTAACTTCCTTTTTGGATTGTTAATTACCAGTGTATAGAAACACAACCAATTATTCTGTGTTGATTTGTTTACTGCAATTTTACTGAATTCATTTATCAGCTTTACAGCTTCCTTCTGGGTTCCATGGGACTTCCTCCCTCTAAGACCATGTCATCTGCAAATAAGGATAGCTTTACTCCTGCCTTTGCAGTTTGGATGCCTTCTTTCCTTTTCTTTCCTAACTGCTCTGGCTAGAAATTCTAGGACATTATTGAATAGCAATGGTAAGAGCAGGCATCTTTGTCTTTTTTCTGATCTTAGTGGGAAATACTTTCATCTTTTACCATTGAGAATTGTGTTAGCTGTGAGTTTTTTGTAAATGTCATTTAGCTTGTTGAAGAAGTATACTTCAACTCCTAGTTTTTTAATGTTTTTCTCTTGAAGGGCTTCGGATTTTGTCAAATGCCTCTTCTGGGTCAAATGAGATAATGTTGTGCATTTGTCTTTTCCTAGTTCTATTAATGTGATGTGTTATGTTGGCTGGTTGTCTTATGGTGAACCATTCTCTCACACTCCTGGGATAAATCCCACTTGCTCATCGTGTATAATCTTTCAATATGCTGTTGGATTCCAATTGCTAGTATATTGTTGAAGATTCTTGCATCTATATTCATAATGAAAATTGTCCTATAATTTTCTTTACTTTTGATGTCTTTAGCTGTTTTACTATTGGGGTAAAGCTGGGCTCATAGAATGAGTTAGTGTTCCCTCTTCTGTCTTTTCAGAAGAGTTTGAGAAAGATTGGTGTTATTTCTTCTTTAAATATTCAGTACAATTTACTGCTGAAGACATCAGATTCTGGGCTTTTGTTAGAAAGTTTCCATTTCGGATTCTTACTTGTAGGTTACCATTTACTTGTTACAGGTCTGTGAGATATTTTATTTTTTCTGAAGTCAAGGTAGGTAATTTGTGTTCTTCTAGAGCTCAGTTATTTGCATCTTTTCTCTTTTTTATGTATGGCTAAACATTTGCCAATCTTGTTAATCTTTTCAAAGAAATGACTTTTGATGCCATTATGTCTATTCTCTATTTCATTTGTCTTTGCTCTCATCTTTATTATTTCATTCTGCCAGATTTGGGTTTATTTTGCTTTTCTTTTTCTAATTCATAAGAGTATGAAGTTAGGTTACTGATGTGGGATATTTCTTCTTCTCTAATGTAGACATTTACAGCTATAAAACACCCTCTGAGCATTATCTTCAATGCATTCCCTAAGTTCTAATATCTTGGGTTTGTTTGTTTGTTTTTATTTATTTATCTTAGAGTATTTTCTACTTCTTGTGATCGTTTTTGACACAACTGTTGTTTAAGAATATGGTGTTTAATTTCCACATACTTGTGAATTTTCCAGTTTTACTTCTGTTGTTGATTTCTACCTTCATTTTGTTGTAGTCAGAGAAGATAATTTGTAAGATTTTAATCTTTTAAAATTTATTGAGAATGTTTTGTGGCCTAACATATGGTTTCCTCCCATGATTTCTTTTAACTCTTTGAGCATATTTAAGATAGTTGTTTTCAGGGCACCTGGGTGGCTCAGTCAATTGGGCATCTGACTCTTGATTTCAGCTCAGGTAATGACCCCAGGATCATGGGATGGAGCCCCACCTTGGGCTCTGCACTGACAGCATGGAGCCTGCTTGGGATTCTCTCTCCCATTCTCTCTGCCCCTCCCCTGTGCTCGCTTGCTCTGTCTCTCTCTCTCTCTCTCAAAATATATAAACAAAGTTAAAAAAAAGAAAGATACTCTGTCTAGTATATCCACTGTTTGGGCTTCCTCAGGGATGATTTCCATCAATTGATTGTGTTCTTCTGAATTGACCCTACTTTCCTGTTTCTTTGCATGCCTTATGGTTTCATTGTCAAACACCTGACATTTGAATATCGTAAGGCAGTATTCTCTCCTTCCATAGGGCTTGCTGTTTTACGATTGTTGAAGGCTATACTTGTCCCTTTTTAAGTAACTTTTACAAACTACTTTTGCAAACACTGTATTCCTTGTCTCATCCCTGCAGTTCCTGTTGTTAGCTTGTGTTTAGCTAATATTTTGACAGAGATTCCCTTGAACACCAGGAGCATTTTTTTAAGTTGCGTTTTTTCTTGATTTGGTGTTTCCTTGGTTAAAAAACCTTTGACTGCGTTCCAAAATTCTGACAAAGTGAGCTCTGACAGTTTCTGCTTGTTTTTTATGTTTCTGTTGATGGGAGCTTGGCACTGCCTACTCTAATTTTTTGTTTTAGTTCCTCCTAATCTTGTACCCTATGTTTAAAAATAAAAATTATTTTGCTTCAAAATAAAGGTTGGTATTCTCCCAAAGAGGAATCAGAAGGATCGTGAATTTCAAAAGAGTACTCTATCTCTACTCTTTGACATCAAGTTTTTAAAAATGTGAGGATCAATCTTAGCCACTCATTACAGTATTACCATGTTCCTTTATTCATTCATTCATTCATTCATTCATTCCATTCATTCATTCAATACATGCATTCAATACATGATTATAAAGTGCCTGCTATGTCAGGAAATGTCTCTGTCTTGCTAGTCATTGCTACCCTTAGATGTACAAAGTGCTCTGGAATTATTTAGGGATCCTAAATGAGGGTCCAGGAAAGGCTTTCCAGAAGAGGAAGCATTTGGTCTGGTTCCTCTAGGTTGAATAGGGGTAGCCAAGCAGAAAACAAAGGATAAGGGCATTTCAGAACTGGTATATCCTGAGAGTATAGATATGCCTTCATTAGTTTAAAAGAAACGAAATGGCAGATGGTTGCCATTGGTAGGAAATACCCATGCTATGTTCAAGAGGCCTGTGCTATTTGCTCACCCTCTGCCCCTTCAACCTCATCCAGAGACATGTCCCAAGGCATCGTATTCCTCCAACCAAATCTCACAAGAATGCCTACCACAGCAACATCAGTGTTTACCTGTATCCCCCCCCGCCCCCACCCAGTCTCCATTTCTGTCCCACTGTAGCTCAAACTCACTGTACTGCTCTAGGAGCTGATTCATCACTGCTTAGGCACCATATTAGAAAAGACTCACGTGTATTGACAAGAAAACCCTACTCAAGCCACAGGCCTGGAAAAGAGGTCAGAAATTCAGTGATCTTTTTAGGGATAATTCATGGTCTCCTACTACTCACTCGGTCTTTAAATCCTGCTTCCCAGCTGGGGAAAAAAAGTTCACAACAAAACCATCGGCTTATCTTCTCCTCATTCCATCCATTTTCTTATTTGCATTTCATCAGAATGGAAATCTTTAACATAATTTTTAGCCCAACGAATTTTATTAATGGAGCCATCATTTCCATTTAAAGATGTACTTTAAATATCCTGCAAACCTGTTAACCTGTTGTTTTATCTGGTCTGTTTGTTTCGGTTAAATTATTTTAAGAGATGCTAGGGAAAGAGAGAGAGATAATTTTCATTATATATATCCTCTGGATATATATATATATCCTAAAAACCTTTATTAAGGGGAAGAGCCCTACATTGCCTATTTTGTGTATAGGAAAATAAAACATTGTAATTTTTTTAATATATTTGATTTTATATGTATTTTATATTTATACAATACATAATACTTGATATATAAATACACATATCTAAATGAATAACTGTATAAATATAAATATATATTTATGTATATACCCACAAAAATAGGTATAACTCTAGTAGAGTTGTTTTGCTTTTGCTTTTTAACTTTTTCATGTGGGAAAAGAGGTGAGGGGAGTCGTGCCACAGATGCCTTCTGAACTTGTAAAGGTAATCTATGCAGATATTTATGTCTTAGGGGAAAGCGATATAAATGTAAATACTATCACCAGGCCAACGTGTTATTCAGTAAGAGTTCCACTCAGCATCGCAGACACGCTAGAGGGTAGGATTTATTTTCACAGGGCTTACTACCAACCCCTTATGTCCAAAAATCTTACAAGAGACTTTTTTAGAAATATCTGCTAGAATATGTTTTTTGTGTTGTTTTTGTTTGTTTTTGTTTTGCCTTAATAATGAAGACCTCTTATCTGTGGCTCTAAGGAAGAGGGAACATTTTCTTCTTTTGTAGACTTCTTTCACAGACTGCTGCGAGGGTCTTTGTGTTTCTAGACTAAGAAGTAGAATTGTCTTAGTACTGAGCAGAAAAGCAGCAGCCTTGAAATGTTCTAAACTTGTAATGAGGATAATAAAGGGGTAGAGTTATCTTGTTAAAAGATGGAATGTGTAACTATCTGTAATGATGGTTTCAACATGTTGAATACTCAATGCTAATACAACTAACAGAGGGGCAGGGTATTGTTGATCTTCAATAGAGTGTTTGAAATCTATTAGAGGGTACACATCCCTTCTTTCAGTGAGAGCTGTCATCTTTTGTGAATACTTCCTGTCATGTCCAGATGAGGCAGTGGCTGTAGTGGTGACTTAGTAAACAGCTATGTGGTTTTTTTGGAGTAATGATTTAACATTAACTTGTGTAATCTTTGTAAGCATTGATGCCTTTATTATATGGATAAAAAATAGGAATAGTAACAGGACACCTTGTAATTGATCTGAGAAGGAAGTAAGATAATGTTAGTAAGGCATAGTACCCACTAACTGGGTTAAGTTGTAGATTTATATAATGCCAAAAGCTTATCATATGACCCCTAGGACTTCTAGGCCCCCGCTATATCAGTGTTTCTCAACCTTAGCATCACATATAACCCATTTGGGAAAACTTCTTTTAGGATACTGGTGTCTGGATCCCACCCAAGATCGGTTACATTTGAATCTGGGAGTGTGGCTTGGTCATCAGTATTGTAAGAAGTTCTTCAGGTTGAGTTAAAAAGTTCTAAGGTTGAGATCCACTGGTATAGAATCCAGGATATGATTAAATAAAGTAAAAGCATTAAATTTTCCCTTTCCTCCTGTTTTCTCATTTATAAAATGGAGTTGATGTTGTTACACCCATTTCATAGACTTCTTCTGAGTCAATTAGTGCATGTAATGATTTGTTATTATGTTTTACTTTTCCATTCTACATCCTGACTCCTAACTTCTTTCTTTCCCACGTTCATACTTTTCTTCATGTCAGATGCCTCTGCTTCTTTGCTTCCAGAATGTTACCTATTTTATCCCTCTCTGCTCATCAACAGCTTTAAAGTATAGAAGTATAGCTCTATAAAGCATAGAACCAAAAAGGTAGACATACTGTGTAGGTGGTCTGCTATTGAGGCAAATGACCTAAGTCCTCTTTTACCATCTGATTTCCACGTGCTCCAAACCCCTCAGATTTTTTTGGGTGCCCCCTCCTTGCATCCTGGTCTGCTTGCAGTTTGTTCTGCTCATCCCTGAGAAGTAAGTTCTAAGAGCTTTAACCAACCTTTCCTTCTCAGCCACTTAAGACAAACATTCATCCCCCCAGTCTGTTCACCTCCCGCTCCTTCCCCTCATTTTCCCCTTTTGGCTACTGTTGTTGAATTGTCCACGTCACTGCACATCTTAAACTTTTTCACCTAAAGCAGAGGAAAGAGAACACGTTAAATGTGAACCCTTCAAGGGCCAGGGGTGGGACTGTTGGGGTCTGCACTGCCGTATCACAAACTCCCCTCTGAGTATCTGTCTTATTATATCTTTAAGTTAAATAGACTTATGTGATAGAGAAAAAAAATTCACATGCATTTCTGCATTTTAGTTGATTACAGTCTTGATTTTTAATATTAAAATATTTTTAAATGTTAATATTTCAAAGTTTTTTAATGTTATATTTTTGTATCATTTTATATGTTCATATATGCATATATCTTTATATATGTGTTTATATATTATATGGAAATATATAGAGAGAAACATATTACATAATATTTACATATATTTTATATTTTATGCATGTTTATATAAATATTTTGTTAATATATAATATATGTATATATAAACATATATAAAATATTGTATATGTTTTATACATATATAACATATATGTGTAAATATTATATAATAATTTATGTATGCCTATGTATTTATATTTTATGTAATACTTTGATACTAAAAAAAAAAATTTGGTCAACTATACTCAAAGAAAAAAAAATCCAACCTAAAAAAAACAAGCTAAACTAGCCAAGGAAAAAAGAGAAAGGACCCAAATCAATAAAATATAAATGAAAGAGGAGACATTACAACTGATAGCACAGAAATGCTAAGGAGCATAGAAAGCCACTATGAACAACTATACACAAACAAACTGGACAACCTAAAGAAATGTTTGTTTGTTTTTTTTTTTTACTAAGGAAAACTCTTAGTAACATACAACCTGCAAATTCTGAATCAGAAAGAAATTAAAGATCTGAACAGACCAATTATTGGTAAGGAAAATGAATCAGTAATCAAAGCTCTTCCACCAAAGAAAAGCCCAGGACAGATACTTTCAGGTGTTAATTTTACTAAACATTTAAAGAAGAATAAACACCAATTCTTCTCAAATTCTTCCAAAAAACCAAAGAGGAGGGGACACCCCTAATCCAATTTTATAATTGGATTACCTGATACCAAAGCATTACCCTGATACCAAAGCCAGAAAAAGACACTAAAAGAAAAGGAAACTCCAGGACAATATCCCTGATGAATACAAACACAAAATTCCTCAATAAAATACAAGCAAACTAAATTCAGAAGTACATTAAAAGGATCATTCACCATGGTCAAGTGGAATATATCCTTAGGATGCATAGATGGTTCAACATATGCAAATCAATAAATGTGAGATATCACATTGAATTGAAAGAGGAAAAATCACATCATCTCAAGAGACACAGAAAAAGGATTTGACAAAATTCTACATCTGTTCGTGATAAAAACTCATAGCAAATTAGGTATCAAGGGAACATATCTCAACTTAATACAGCCATAAATGACTAGGCCACAGCTAACATCAGACTCAGTGGTGAGATATTGAAAGCTTTTCTTCTAAGATCAGGAACAAGTCATGGGTGCCCACTCTCATCACTCCTATTCAACATAGCACAGAAGTGCTAGCCAGAGCAATCAAGCAACAAAAAGGTGTAAAAGCCATCAAAATTGGAAAGGAAGAAGTAAAATTGCCTATTTGCAGATGACGTGATTTTATATACAGAAAATTGTAAAGACTTCACCAAGAAACTGTTAGATCTAATCAATAAATTCAGTAAAATCGCAGGATACAAAATTAACATACAGTAGCATTTCTATACCCTATCGGTGAATTATCTGAAAAAAAAAATCAATCCCATTTATTTCAGCATCAACAAGCAATAAAATACTTAAAGAATGAATTTAACCAAGGAGGTGAAAGATGTTTACACTGAAAACCATAAGACACTGATGAAAGAAATTAAAGACAACACAAATAAATGGAAAGGAATCCTGTGTTCATGGAATGGAAGAATTAGCATTATTAAATGTCCATACTACCCAAAGCCATCTAAAGATTCAATGCAATTGCTATCAAAATTCCAATGGGATTTGTACAGAAGTAGAAAAAAAAATCCTATCTATATGGCACCACCAAAGATCCCAAATAGGCAAATCCCAAATATCCAAATATCCCAAATATCCCAAATATCCAAAATATGTAAAACTCCTACAACTCAAAAGCAAAAACAGCAATAAACCCCCCAAATAATCCAATTCAAAAATGGGCAAAGGACCTAACTAGACATTTTTCCAAAGGAGATATATGAAGGCCAAGACGTACACAAAAAAAGGTGCTTGACATTACAAATAATCAGTGAAATGCAAATCAGAACCACAAAAAATTGTCACCACACACACCAAAAAGACAAGAAATACCAAGTTGTGGTAAGGATATGGAGAAAAAGGAACTCTTATACATTGTTAGTGGGTATGTAAATTGTTGCAGCCACTATGGAAAACAGTATGAAGTTTCCTCAAAAAATTAAAAATAGGACTACCATATGATCCAGCAATTCCACTTCTGAGATACATTGAAAGGAAACAAAAATACTGTGTTGAAGAGACATCTACACCCCTGTGTTCACTGCAGCATTGTTTACAATAGCAAAGATAAAGAAACAGCAATGGATGATGTTGTAGTATGCATACACACACACGCGCGCGCGCACACACACACATACACACACACACACACCAGAATATTATTCAGCCTTTAAGAAGAAGGCAATCTTGCCATTTGCAACAACACGGATGGACCTTGAGGGTGTTATGCTAAGTGAAATAAGTCAAACAGAATGACGAATACTATGATTGTATGTGGAATCAATCCAACCAACAACCTCATAGAAAACACACCTTTGGAGTGACCAGAAGCAGGGGGCTGGGGTTTGGGTGATTGGATGAAGGGGGTCAAAAGGTGTAAACTTACAGTTATAAGAAAAATAAGCACCAGGGTTATAATATACAACATGATGACTGTAGCTAAAGTTGCTGTATGATCTATAGAAAAATGTTAAGACAGTAAATCCTAAGAGTTCTTATCACAAGGAAAAACCATTTTCTTCTTTTTTCTTGTTTTAATCTATGTGATGATAGATTTTTCTGAACTTATTGTGGTAATCATTTCACAATATATGAAAATCAAGACATTATGCTGTCCACCTTAAAATGATACAGGGCTATATACCAATTATATCTCAATAAAACTAGGGAAAAGCGAACAACTGTAATAAAGATGCTTCTAAGAATACTATGAACAAGCTGTGTAATAGATATGTGTTTATATAAACATATACAAATTTTTAAATAAAAATCTTGGGGTAAAGCTGCTTCCAAGAAGCTGTATCAGATTATGTTTGTCCCACAGTTTCATGTGCCCCATGACTGACAGTAGAAACCCTCAGGGTTACAAATCCCCCATTTTGAGAACAAGAGTAAGTTTAGCAGAATCTTCTTTCCCTTTGTCTTCCTCCCCTCCCCACTTCTCCAAAATTTCCTCTCCTTTTTGTTTTCCTCTTCTATCACCTAAACATTCACACAGGAAACAAAATTCTCCAGTACATGAAGACTTGAATTTCCTAATTCCTAGATTTAAAAAAAATGAATGAATAAATAAGTATTTTCCCTCAGGGAATATTTTTCCATCAGAAGTAATTTGGAAGTATTTCACTGCAGACTTTTGAAACATTTGATCTGGGTCTGACAGTGCCCTGGATCTGATGATTATCACTGTTTTGAGGTTAAATTTTCTCATTATGATGGAAAACTCATCAAGAGATGTTGAAAGCTGGACAGTACTGAGTCAAAGCAAATGTTTTGCTTGTCTGGTACTCACAAAGAAGATTCTGCTCACTGCACCTGAGATATAATCAACTCTAGTACAGTTGTTGAGGGAATGATTCCACCAGAACTCAATGTGGAGAGATGTTTCCAGGCTATTCATTAAATCCAAGTAGAACCTCCAGACCTTTCATAAGAGAGCCAGGAGATGAATGGCGACTAGGCAACCAGCTCAGTAAACCCTTTTCCCCACCCACTTTGAAGCCATGATTTCTTCATGGGCTAAGTGGCTGAAAGACATCAAGCTCATAAACCATAACCCATGGCTTCCTTGCTGGCTCATTGTGGGGAATGGAGTTGACATGTTTTATCCTTTTGCTGTTTCTTCCTTATTTGCTCCCCTATTACTCTGGTTGGGGTCTCACTCCTGCCACACACTTTCAGATCGCGTTCACTTTGAAGATACACTGGTGTGTCTTAGATTTGAGTCATTCGGTGAAGAGACAGTAGGTTATTGGTTGTTTGAGGGTCCTTGTTGGTCTGCTAACTGCATCTCTCTTCCCCTACCACACCCCCATCTGTTCACCTGGAAGATGTGCCTTCTTCAAGAGCATCTTGAGTCTGTCCAGAAGGAGTTCATAATTTTCAACAGAGAAAAGTAAGTAACCCCTGGTTAAACACCAGCCCAGCAAATGATGGCATGTTTCAGCCAGACTTTACTTGCAAGGCCTTAACATATTTTTTTAACGTTTCTAATTTTTTCTAATTATACACATATCCATAATAGAAAATTTGGAAACTTCAGACACTTTTTTACCCCCTGTATAAGATTTAAAAAATTGCAATGCATAATTTAGCTTAGCATCAGGTTTCCATTTAGGGGAAGGTCCTTGGTTCACAACTCTTTCTAACTTTTTGGTCTTAATTCTATCATTTCAAAGCTTACATCTTTTCTTTTTCATTTCAACAGTAAGCACTGTTTGCTTTTTTCTTTTAAGAGTAAAAAGGGACTTTAACAAAAGACCAGCTAATCTAACCTTGGAACAAACCAAATACCCACAAGAAGAGAATGGCCAGAATAACAGCGTGTGAAATCCTCAACGTCTTCTGCTCTGGACGTGTCCTGCCACCTCGGGCGGGAACTTCTGATCCCCACGCCAGGAATTGCTGACAGTAGTTCTCACCTCTCCACACCTCACACACCTCAGAAAATGTGAATGAATGCCTTGGGGAGGAGGCAACAGGATACAGGGAGTCCTGGGTCTCCTGGGATCTAGTTTCACCTCTAATCAACCGTGTGGCATTGAGCAAGTCACTCAACCGCAGCTTGGGTTTATTCATCTCAGTGAGAGGGTTATTCTAGATGAGCTCTGTCCTGCCTTTTTACTGCTACCATTCTGTTATTCTACACAGCCTTTATTTTTATTTTAAAAAGAATATTTGGATATAGATTTATTTTTCCACATTCTAACTACACTGTGACAAATGGGCAGATGGACATTGGTGGGAGACTGAGTGAGCGAGGCTCTTCGGAGCTAGACAATTTCATAAACAGGTCAGAATCCCCACGTCTGATTGAATAGGAATAAGGAATTCAACAGGGAAGAAATGGATGGGAACTGATTAGAACTAACAGATTTATGAGGGGTTTCTGGTTGTGCTCTGGAGTCCGCACACCATTATCAGCTCACATCAGCTAGCAAGAGCTTACTGGGCGTGTCTTTCCCATTGCCCTGTACAGTGATTTGATGATTGTACAGAAATTGGTGATGATTAGTAAATACTGAGACTATTTACATCATGGAAATGGGAAAATGCTTCAAATCAGGGCTTTTTCCCCCTTCCCGGTAAGCCTGTTGTGAGGTAGTTATTAGCATACTGCTCCCCTTCTTCTAGTAGGTTCCTTGGGAGCTAATTGTCCTCTTAAGATTATCAGAGACCTGTGTCTGGAGAGGACCAGAAAATAATATTGTCATGCTGACAGCACTGTCCACTCTGAGGTACATTGAAGCTGTCCCTTACACGGGGTTGATAGTCTAAGTTAGAATGGAAGGTGAGTTTGGAAGATAGTAAAATTTACACTTGAAAAATCCCTTAAATTACCCACAGCATGGTAGGTATCTTTTCTTAGCAGAGCCCAGTGCAGGGAGTCTCCAGCAATGAAACAAATTGCCATCTTGGGGTTTGTTATGATTGTGTCTTTTGTTTTTGCTCTCATTTTTGGCTAATAATATCAGATGAACCAAAATGTTGAACTAATCATATATGCCTTTATAGACGGAATAATAGAACTGCGGGATGCTCCCACATCCGAGAGGTCTAACGTCACGGAAACGGACTGAAGCACAGCTCACTCCAAGAACGGCAGGCGGAACTGCCTGCTTACAAAATTATTGATGTCTCACTCTTTTTCTTTATGTATTTATTTGCCCAACACGGAGTTTAATTCGCCCACGTGAGATATCCGTGGGACCCAACTGCTCTCTCTCGATACAAAGAAGGTCTCTGCAGAGGACCTCGTTCTGGCACCTGACAGATGCCAGTGGGTAAAGTCAACAAGTGAACAGGCTTAGTGGGGGGCTGTTTGACGCCTTGGCCACTCAGATCATCTAGACCTCGTCCTTACTTAGAGAGAGTAAGGGCCTCGCCAAAACTCCAGGAGGAGGCAACAGGGAAGACGAGACAGAGAGAGTAGGCAGAAGTAACAGATCTGGCACCTGCCACACCAGATAGCCAGGAGGGAAGCAGCACTCGGGCAATTAAACATGGGTAGGAAGCCAGTGCTGGATTCTCATTTGGCATTCAGGATTTTCTCCTCGCGGAGCTAATGCGCCCGCAATTTCTGGCGGAGCCTCTCGACTTTAAGAGCAACCATATTTTTGTTAAGAATTAAAACCAGCTCTTTTGTTCTGTTTCTTTTCTTTTTTTCCTACATTTCCCACATATTATTGGCGCGGTTTTGCTTTTTCTCCAAGCACTATGAAGTACGCACTGGCCCTGACTCCATTTCTAATTTTGTATGAAAAAAACCAACTAGGTGACCAGGTTCTGCTCCAGGCTGGCAACTCCAGGAATATCAGGGGCCACTTGCATGTTTGTCAGCTTCCGTCTTTCACGCATTTTGACCCAAGCCCTGATGTGCTGTGGACGTACCTCTCCGGTCACCTGGTTCGTCCTCCTGTTGGGGCTTGTGCATGTATCATCCCAGAGGAAAGGCTGCGGGAGACACCACAGGTCACTGGGATCAGGAGGCTCTCCCCTGGGAAGGGACCCAACCATTTATGCCGCTTCACATCTGTACCAGTTATAACCGGATAGGAGCCCAAGGCCCCCTCTGTACTTGGAACCCCTAGTTTTTATTTCCGGTGTGCTGCTGCCGTGCCCAAAGCACCTCTGTGAGCATTCAGCAGCCGTGGACACCTCAACTACAGAGCACAGCCTCAGAGCAGTTAGATGCGTTTTCAGGCCCGATCGGGTTACAGACCCTCAATGTGTTTCCAGTTAGAAATGAAAAAGCATTGCATCTGTAAGGCATTAAAATGTCTTCTGTATACACTGATAAAAGCACCTCCCACCACCACACATTTTAAACAGGAAGACAAAAAGTTTCCCCCAAACAAAAGGATGCCTAAATCTGAACCGTCATTGCTTCTTGTTGGTATCAGGTTCTTTGGCTTGATCCCGTAACTTGGGCCAAAAGGGACTGTCCTAACCAGGTGGACCATGTCTCATCTAGAGTCGTGACAACCAAGGCTTAGAAGTTTGGAAAACAAGCCAAGTCTTACATCCCCTTGACTGGTATTCCCAGTCTTTTTCTCCTAACTGCTTTCGCCCTGACCTGTGTGGAGCTCCAGTCTGAGCAGGTATTGAAGACCAGAAGCTTCCTAGTTAGCACTCTTACACTGCAGCAGGGGAGCCCAGCCCACAACCCTGTCTCCATGGGAATTAAATGCTCTGCTAATGGCCAACATCTGTCGTCAATGGCAGCACTGGTTTGGGCTGGGGTCATTGCTAGGGCAGGGACGAATATCATGGAGTACAAAGCACTACGAACTTAATTACAGCAATTTAATTAATTAGTAGTTAAGCTTCCTCTGATCGGAAGAAAGTACTAACCAGGAACGACTAGGCTTTATATCATCATAGCTTTTCTAGATTGAATGGACAAATAAATAATGCTAGTACAGGTAGCAGGAACCAGTGTTTCTGCTTTTGATGATGCCGTAATGGTGAGGCTTTAATTCAACAGGTGAATGAAAAGGCATGCAAAACATAGTGTCTGTTTCAGTATCCCGTTGTGCCTGCTTTGTCCACACAGCATCCTGTTTCCTACCGTCCACCTGTGATAGCTGTTTCTTAGGAGCTCCGTGTGTCTGATTGACATTAAACATTGATGTTTAAAATCCAAACTCCAGTTACCTGTGCTGTTGTAAACAAGCAGCCCTTGGGTGGGAAACACCTGCTTCTGTTGAATGTGGTGTATATATAAATGTGAACGTGCCTCTCTGTGTATTAAAATGTCTTCTGTATACAGTGAGCCATGGATCCTTCTTTGTCAGCTGTGTGTGTAATTGTTTTTCCTAGAGGTAGGGTTGTGGGGGCCCAAAGTCACCTGTTCTTACTTCTGTTTCCCACCATCCTTTACCAGGGACGAGCTGGTATTAGAGATGTTCTAGAACAGTGGAATGCGGCACAGTGTGACTTATTCATATATATAACAACTAAAACCCTGACCCCCTTAGCATTCACCCCTTAGGGAGCACAGCCCAGAATTCCAGATTTTGCCTTTCTCTCACCTTGTCCACCGCCTAAGGACCTTTTCTGTCAGCACTCTGCCTTACTACCCTTTCCATCTTTGCATCGCCCCATTCCACATACCGAAACAGCAGGTGGATATTCTACACCTGGGACAGGGCGGGCGGGTCACAGACAGCTTTGCATTCTTGTGGCCGGAAGCTACTTCCTCCTAGGCCCCCAGAAGCTTAACAGCTAACGGGCCAGCGAGTTCCTCGGGTTTGTCCTTTTCCTTGAGCAAATTCTATGCTCTTGTCAGTGGGCTCTGAACTCCTGCATGCTGAGTGCCCTGTGGTCCAACCATGTCAAGTGTCCTGTTTTGTTCTCAGCAACCACGCACAGGTTGATCTAGAACTCTTGGTCCTGAAGAGTGCCAGCCATAAGTATGTGATTTCATTTCTGTAGACTGCTTTGGGCCTCCCATCCCCCACTTCCTGCTCCTGGTTGGTGTCCCTTTTGTGATGGTCTGATGGTAGCAAAGCGGATTCCAGGGAGTTCTTTGAAACCAGAGGGACCTTTTTCCTCCTGTGCAGTGTTCTCATTCTGCACCTGGTCAGCCCCGAACAGCTCTAGCCCACAGAGGTACAAAAGTCATGGTGTCTATTTCACTAACATTTAAAAAAAAAACCAAAAAACAAAAAACCTGCCAACCCTGCAACCTGAGTTCACTTCAATTAAGCATTGACCATGCCCTATGAGTCCACTCTAACCCTAAGCAGAGCTCAGCTGCTGCTTGGTCATGGGCTGGGAGAGGTATTTCACCAATCCTGAGTGTAAGCTTCAAACTGAGACTTTGACTATGGGTCAAACCGTGACCCTCAAACTGAAACAACCATGTTCTGAGAGTAGCGTTTGATGTTTTCTAAGCTTTGGTGTTAAAAGGTACCGTCACTCTATGTTCCTATACTGACAGCATTGTTCTACCGAATCAAGAGGGGTTCGTGACACATAGAACCAATTAATAAGAAATTATCATTCTCTTACCCCTCCTCCATCTGCCCCACCCACACATAGGCACCTAGCTGAGCAAATCACGTAGGCCCAGCAGGCTTGGGAAACGTACCATGGCCATCTGCTGTTCTTGCCCAAGCGGTATCCGAACCTTCTCCTCCCAGTATCACAAACTGTTTTGTGTGCGTGTGTGTGATTCAGAGCTCACACAGTTCAGGTAGCTCTGGGGCGGGGCACATGACCAGGTGGGATCCATCAGTCCCAGTGTCCTGGCCATAGTGCCTAGTCCCATGGGGAACACATGTCCCAAGCCAGGCCAACCATAATCAGTCTCTTTGGCTGGGATTAGTTAAGGAGCCTCTCTCCTTCTCCTGAAGTCACTAGGCAGACAAAATGAAAACCTGGGGGTGCTGATGGCCAGTTCTGTTCCCACATGCAGAAGCTTTCCTATGAAGGACTAAAGGCAAGCTGGGCTAAGAGATGAAAAGAAACCATGTTCTAGACCCACCTATGCTTGGATCCACCCAAGTCTATCCCTTAAGTTCTCATTACACCAGACTTGAAAATACCCTTTTCAAGGGGCATCAAGGTGGCTCAGTCAGTTGAGTGTCCAACTTTGGCTCAGGTCATATCTCGCGGTGAGTTCCAGCCCCACATCAGGCTCATTGCTGTAAGCGCGGAGCCCGCTTTAGATCCTGTCTCCACCTCTCTCTCTCCCCTCCCCTGCTCGTGCACTCTCTCTCAAAAATAAATAAAACCTTAAAAAAAAGGACTTTCTAAAAAATACCCTTTTCAAGAAAAATTTGTGTACACGATAGTCTGCCATTTCCAATGAAAAGCATCCCATACGATGTGGAATTTGATACAGGAGTGTTTCCCCAAGAGAGTTTAGCATAAGAAGTTGGTTGGGATGTTAAAAGAGGATAGAGAAGGGTTCAGCAGTCAAATAAAGTTTGAGAATCTTGAATTGGACAAATTTTCAAAGACTGACAAGATTTCTCATAGCCTTGAATTTGATGACAGGATCTTAAGTCTCTCAGAGGAGTACACTTAGTGAATAATCCTTCCCAACACTCCTTAGACAACCTGGAATCAGTATGGGGCAGAATATGCTTTGGGAAATGCTTGGTTTGAATCTTCTCCAAGTCTAGGCTTTTAGGGAGAAGCAGAAATTCTTTATGGGGGTGACCAAAAAACAAATGAAAGAAACCCTTCCAGGATCTGTACTGGACTCAGCCAGACTTTATCTCAGATGGCGATGCCTTTTACATCAATGCCAACTTTGATGATCCACAGACACAACTTTACTCTCCTAAGTTTCAATAACGGTCATCAAACGCTGCAGCCAAAACAAAAACTCAAATGCAACTGAAAACACAGAAACCCCCACATTTTCTCAGGAAACCTCTTGTTTTCATCAGATCTGCCCGCCTCATTAACCATTTCCATTTACCGTGCAATTTTAATACTGCAAGTGAAATGGCCCGTCGCACACAGAAGGAAACTGGACAACATCTGTAATTTCATAGTTATTTTAATAACCAGGTGTACATTAACAGTCACTTGATGAACTTTTTCTTTAATCTCAGCTAAACTCAAAACACAGTTTTCTTCACGGTTCAAACCAAACAGCTCTTCACGTCCCAGAGCTGCCTCACAGCTACCACAGATCACGGGGAGATTTACGGTCTGTTCGTTTTCACCAGACACAGAACTGAACACCCACACACCATTTTCCAAGGAGGGAACTTTTACAATGAATGCTGGCTGCCGAGGACAGCCCATGGGTATATCTGGGACTCAAGCTGGAGTTTTCTAGGGGAGAGAAGGCCTGGGAAGCTTGTGGCAAGAACCAAACTCAGGGCTCATCCACCCTAGTTGGGAAGGGCTTCTCAGGGTGAGCAGAAGTCCAGGATTAGGATTAAGGCCTTTGCAGCAAAGCATGACTCTCTGGGTGTTGGCATGAAGAAAAAGGCCAGAGGGTGACTGGTCTTTGAAGAAAACGCATTTTCGTGATGACAACAACACTGCCATTTTTAGAAAACATAGAAATAGAATACTTCTGCCGGGTTGGCTGATTTAACGATTCCACAAATACCTTCTCAACCACCCAAGATGGTGGCCCTCCCAGAACTCAGATGATGGCCACCTGGGTTGAGGAACAATGGGAGAAGGTTGGGGGAAGGCAGGCCATCTTTAGAGAGGGGCCAGGCTAAGAGAAGAGAGGGAAAAAGGAAAGCTTGGGCAGGAGAGAAAGGTCCAGCATGGCCTCCACTCTTGGATGAGATGGCGTGAACTCTGAGAGGGATGCAACTCGCATCATGTTCTCTTCCTAAACCCTTTGTATACGGAGAGCTCTTTGATGTGTCTTATGGAACAGGACATAGGTGAACATAATTTTAACTAAAGTGACAAGGTTCAAGAAATCAAAGTGATGCAAATAAAGGGAGTTTTCTTGAAGTTCTTAGGAATCTCTGTGCTTAGGAAGTTACTTATAGTAAGTGGAGAAAGAGAGGCTTCCCCAGATCATGTTGCCCATCATGAAGGCATCAGAGGTGGTTGTTTCCACAGCACAGAAAGCTTGTATACAATGTGAAGTTCTGGTTGAATGCTTCATTCAGCAGTCCCAGGGCAGATGACCCATTTGGCCATGCAAGAGTTATTTTCATGGCATACAGAGGTCAAGGAGGGAGGGGCTGGACTCTAAGTTAACACTAGCTAACGTAACAGCTTAAGTAACAGTAACTGCTAACTTAACAGTATCAGATGGTACACAAGAGGAGCCCACTAGTTTGTCTTTTCCTCCATCTGGTGGTTGTGGCTGGTACTGCAACACCTCAGACCGCCCAGCCCACCCCTGCGGTATAATTGTGTACCTGCTTCAGGTCTGACCATCTCCCTCTGCCCGCAAAACCGTCATTCTGAGTTCTGCGAAAGGCCCCTAAATCTTTGAGTTCTAAAGGAAAAGGTACATGCTCCCCCTAAGTTTCCTTTAAAATAAAGGCACCATGAAAAAGCCTTAAAATAGCAAGATTCCTTGTTAGGAGGAGAAATGATCCTTTTCATGACTAGAACAATAATTGGCTTGCTAAGGGGGGGATCCTCTTCCTTGGATATATTTAGTCCTATGTTGTCCCCTTTTCTCTGGTCTTCAGCTTATTGAAACCTGCCATCAGACATCATGGCCAGGTGTGTGAGGCCTGCTCTTCGTTTCTTCAAAGCACCCGGTACACAGGTTTACGGGTTCTACGAGCTGAATCCCCCAAGCACAGAAGTCGGATCCCAGGGTGAATATACTTATTCTGCCTACGGGCCTCTTGGTTCCACAGATACTCATTTGGCTCACAGAACTTGCTCCAAAATTGAATATGCAGAAGCAGCAGGACGGGGAAAAACGCACACGGGGTTCCACGCATCACCCAAGACTGCGTGTCACTTCCACTCACCCTGGGAGACTTTAGACGGAAACAAAAAGCTCCCCCGGAGGATGTGCTAAAGGAAGGGGAGACAGGTGGTTCAGACCTGAAAAGCAGACCCACGGTCCCAGGATATGCTCCCCCCAGCTCAAGAGACTCGCTTTCCCAAATGCTCCCGTGGCTCCCATCTCAACTGAGATCACCTGTTCCTTGCAAAACTTCGAGAACACCTAAGTGCATATATTTGCAAATGAACAATCCTATTCAATCACAGATGTGCCTGGATCCCCAGACAGAAAGAAGCAGCCACTCACCGCCAGCAAGAGTAGCCCTTCCCGGGCCCCACCTCGGCTCGTCCTAACTTGGGACGCCAGATGCACGTGGCTCTTCTGGGTTTCGCCAGCCAAGGGGAGAGGCGACCTCCAGCACGTTTACAGGGAGGTGCGTGAGATTGGCTGCCCCCACCCGCCTCGGGGGCCTATGTGTGCGCTCCCAGCTGTTGCCTTTTAACAGCACCAAAGAGGCCGGCAGGACGGAGGAGGAGAAGGGTGGTCTCCTAACCCCTCTCTTCCTTCCCAGCCGGGCAAAGAGAATTGCAAAGCAACACTGGGAAAGTGCTCCCCCCACCCCGCACACTGGCACGATCGAGCAGTGAAAGTAATGCTTGGGTTTTGGTGTTTTTAATAAAAGGTTCAAAGGAATAAAATCTAGGAGGGGATGTGACAAAGGCTGGAACCTGAAGACTGCCTGCCTGCCTGCCTTCTCCACAGACCCTGGGGACCGTGATGAAGGAACGGCTCCCCCAGGGTGGCCACCTTCTATGGAAATAAACGTGCTTCATCGACACAATACACAAGCCCCTTTTTGCTCCCCCCCCCGCCCCCCCCCCCCCCGCCTCCCCGGGACACCCCCTCCCCCAGGCCCTCTGAGCCTTCCGCCTCGCTCTGGTCTCCCCACCCCCTCACCCCAAATAACCACGTCCCTTTTGTTGATTTTCCTGGCATCCCAGCTTCGTCTGTCCCCTTGTCATAAGATGCAGCACTACACACGCTCTCAACACTATATAGCAGACTCTTTTACCTTAGTAGCCTGATTGCATGCATGTAAATGGGGGGAGGCAGGGTCCAACAAATCAAGGCTATGCATAAACAGAAAACAAAAGCAATATTCGTAAAGCTAGGCAAGCGAGTGTAGCATTGGAGAAACATAAGGCTTGAGGCTTATTGATTCTTTAGATCACAACTGTTTGGATTCGCTTTCCTTCTTAAATATCGGTGTACCATTTTGGCTTCAAGAAAATCTCTTCTTGCTTCTGCCCCTCTCTGTGGGGAGGGGTCGCTTAACTCAGGGACGTGATGTTAGAACGGCCTCCAGGGGGCGCCACAATGCGCTTGCTGGCGGAGCGGACCCCCTCATCCACTTGGGTGCCTGCAGTGGGCAAGACATTCCCAGGAAGAGAAAAGGGAGAGGGAGCGGGGTGCGGACAAGAGAGAAACTGGGTTAATTTTCAGAGTGTCAGCTGGCAAGTGCCTTCTTGGCCTCGTCTCCCAAGAAACTTCCATTCTGGTGTGTCAAGTATTCCAGACATTTCATATCCACCGTCCCCCGGAATCCCGTCTCCACCAGGAAAAGCTAGGTTCGTATAGATACCGTCTCAGCATCATGAAAATGATACTTAAGAAAAGCATTCCTTAAGGTAGGAGAAATCACTGCTTACATCCGCTGCGACAAGGAATGTGTCCTTGTACCCTCAGATACCGGACTTTGTCCTCACCACTATCCTTTGAGGAAGCTACTGTTATTATCCCCATTTCACAGAGGCAGTGACTGAGGCTGTGAGAAGTGAGGCAAGTTGCCCAAGGTGTCACAGCTTGGCCTGGTGAGGGTCGGGGCCCCTGCAGCCTCGGCACAAAAGGAAACCCTGATGTGCACATACTCGTGTCCTTCACAGAGAAGCTGCCGAAATTGTAAGGATGACGTCAGCCAGGGAGCGATTCAAAATGGCAGCCACACTGGCAGCAAATATTGTGACAAACATAACCTTACCTGTGGCGACGTCACCTCCAAACTTTCAGCCTTTTCCTTTTGCCTCCCTCCCCTGTCTCTGTCTCCCCCTTGATTTTTTTTACCCTCTTTCTCCTGCTTCTGCCATTCCTTACTCCTCTTCCCCGATACCTGTTTCCTCTTTACCTGTCCCTGTCCCTTCTGGTCTTGTTTCCCTCACACTTCGATTGTTCATCATAGACACGCAAATCTCCATTTATTTTTCTCCCCTCTTTAAGACTACTGGTTATGGAGCAAGTAGATAATTATTTTCTGCTAATATCCGTTCTTAAAGACTAGGTGAATGGTACGGCTACCCCAGGGTAAGTACTTAATCAACAGCATCTACTTCTAGCACTATCATTATTACGAGAAAGGGGAGAGGACAGGAAAAACGCCAGGTTAGGGGCACCTAAGCAGCTCAGGTGGTTAAGCGTCTGATATCGGCTCAAGTCATGATCTCACGGTTCATGAGTTCAAGTCCCACATCAGGGTTGCTGTTGTCAACGCAGAACCCACTTCAGACCCTCTGTCCCCTGCTCTGCCCCTCTCCCACTTGCACTCTCCCAAAAATAAATAAATATTTTTTTATAAATAAAATAAATAAATATGCCAGGTTAGAAGAACCTACTGCCATCTGAGCTTTAACCCCGGGCAAACAGACAGAACACCTCCATACACAGCTCCCACCGTCTCCTGTGGAAAATCACCCTCGATTCATAATGGAAAACATCTTGCCCCCACCCCACCAGGTGTGATGTCTAAGCAGACCCGGTCCTCATTTAAACCTGACCCTTGATCTCCCTGAGCCTTACGTTGCCTTCTCAGCAGGACTCTCTTGATTCGGCAAAGCTTCCTAGTTGCTCCAAGCACCCTCTCCCTACAGGTGTCCTGCCAGCTCGTAGGGGCTGCTCCTCCCCTGTCCCCTTCCTTCCTCCCTGCTCACCCTCCGGCACCATCCACTCACCCGACAGGCTGAATCCCGACTGGTGGAGGTTCCTCACGGGCGGGTTGGGCCGTGTGGGAGAGCCCCGGGTGGAGCCCGCGGGGGTGCCCCCTTTGGGAGTGGTGGTCAGGTCAAACACTGGCCCGTCGTACATGCCCCTCGGGACGGCGTGCAGGTCTGCCATCTGCAGCAGAGAAAGCGTGTCACCCTTTATTCTGTCAGCATTTAAGGTCTGTGCCAGGTAGCAGAGATAAATGACTGAATTAAGTGTGTAATGGGAGCCAGAAAATAAGAGAGTTATTTGAAGGAAAGAAGGAACATAAGAGGGGTGTGAGGACAGGGTGACGGTGCAACAGGTCAGTGGAGACCTCTTGAGACAGGTAGGCTTTGCTTTTTTAAAGTATTTTTTCATGTTTATTTATTTTTGAGAGACAAGAGAGAGGGAAAACCCAAGAAGGAGAGGGGCAGAGAGAGAGGGAGACACAGACTCTGAAACAGGCTCCAGGCTGTCAGCACAGAGCCCGACGCGGGGCTCGAACCCACGAACTGTGAGATCATGACCTGAGCCGAGGTCGGACGGTTAACCGACTGAGCCACCCAGGTGCCCCAGGTTAGCCTCACTCTTAAGGAACAAAAGAGCCTGTTGTGTTGTGGGGCTGGGGTTGAGGGAAAGAGAAGGCTGCGAAGTGCAGAGGTCCGGTGTGGAAGGCAGCGTTCCCAGCAGAGGAAGCAGGTGGGGGGAAAGGTTAGGGACGGAAGGACCACCTGCACACCAAAGCAGAGGGAGCAGGGAGGGCAGCAGTTTGGGACAAGGTCGTAAGTGCTGGTAGAAGTGAGATCCCGTGGGAGCTCCCCCGACGCGCTCCTTAGCACAGAGCAGAGGTGCCAAACCTCAAAGTGAGTATCCTGTGGTCTGACCCACGGGCCTCTGGCTGCGGCTGTGAACCCGACCTGGAACTGAGCAGCCAGCCAGCAACACCAGCCGTGGGTGTGTGCTGTGCTAGGCCTGCTGCCAGGAGCTGGGGAGAAGGGTCACACAACACCTTTCCCCTCCCCCAGCCGGCTCACGGTCTATGGGACACACACCGCCTCCACCCATGTCCTCCCACTGGCTGCCAGAGGAGCCCAACAGTGAGGGGCGGGCTCTACCACAGAGCCTTCCCTGCCCCATGTTCACAACCCCAGTGCAGGCACAGGGGCAAAGCTCTTCACGTTTGCAGGTGCTGACGATTTGGGTGGGGCCGTCTCTATTTCCGTGTTCCCTGAAAAGCCTCCAGACCATCAACATTTCTTTGGGTGCAGAATCTAAGTCTCATTAATGGAAATCAAGAGATGATGTACATGGGAGGTTGGGTTTCATTCTGTTCTCTATCAGGCCAAACCTGGCGTGTGGAATTTTACTCCATCCCACGTAACTTTAAACGATCGCTAATAAAGAGGTAAGAACGGTGGAGGGATTTAAAACGTGGTCATGAAGTAAACAGTGGAGGCTACAGGGATATTGAGACTACACGACAGAGGAGTCGGGAAACACACACATGCCCTAAAAGATGTGCACCTCGTTCTGTGCACGTGCAGGGAGCGGAACGGAAGGAGCTGGTCGACCTTAGGGAGGGAGACTTCCGGCTGGCAGGAAGAAGCTGGTCCTCACAGACAGGGCTGGTAGCTGCCTCTGGTGGGGAGGCTGGAAGCCTCCCCTGGGAGCTGGGTGACCAGTCGGTGGGATCACTGGGGGGTCTGGGAGAGGGATGGGGTGCTTGCATATGGAATTTCCGTGAGCCTCTCTCTAATGGCCACTGTGGTGTGTGCCCAAACTCCTGCCTCCGGCCCCCAACCTCACCATCATGACTCCTTCTGACCCATCCCATGTGCACACATGACCGTGTGTCTTCTAACAGACAAGGTTGGAACCAGGGCTAAAATTCCACCCCATCCCAAGGCTGATTTAACCCTGCTCTGTGGAGCCCAAACCTTACTGGAAGGTGACCTTGTGATTGGTGTGGGGGTAGCAGGGGCTGAAAAAAAACAGGGTTCTGGGCCTCACCCCTATATCAACTGGAGCTGATTGGTTTGTAAAGTGTAGGTGGGTAGGTAGGTAGGTAGGTAGGTAGGTAGATACATACAGAAGAAATAGGTGTCTGCATATCTGTTTTTCTACCTGTCTATGAAACCAGGGACATCCACAAGGTTTTATGTGAACCATACAACTAGATAAAAGAGTTACAAACATTTGGCCTCTAGAGGAACAATGGAAGAGATGGGACCGGGAGGGGTGGGTGTGGGCTGCTAATTCTCACTGTAAGCCTTAGTTATTTTCTAAAACTATATAACATTGGGGCTTCTGGTTGGCTCAGTAGGTTATGTGTCCAACTCTTGGTTTTGGCTCAGGTCATGATCTCATGGTTCCTGGGATCAAGCCCCTCATTGGGCTCTGGGCTGACAATACAGAACCTCTTTAGGACTCCCTTTCTCTCTCTGCCCCTCCTGTGCTTGTGCATGCATGCTCTCTCTCTCTCTCTCTCAAAATAAATAAACTTTTATAAAAAAAAAAAAAACAAACCTAAAAATATACATATAAACATTATTTTCAATTATTATAATTTCAAATTATTTTAATTAAAAGTACTATAAACGTGGAGGAAAGTCATTTGAAAAAAAGGTTTCTTGGGCCAAAAAAAGCTTTGGAAACCCCCAGTTTATAGTACCTTACATCTGTGCAGTTGTCCCTTGGGAAGAGGCCACTGCTGTGAATTTCCTTGGGAAGGTCTACAGCACACAGAGCCCTCCTGATCTCCTGGGTACCATCCCCGTGGCTGAATGGGGCAAAGCCCCTTCCCCCACCCCCAGGCTCCACCAGCTGTTCTCACCTTCCTCCGAGCTTTAATACGCTTGTAGACGTAGTCCGAGAAAGGGCTGCAGGGGATGAAGCGGCCGGCCCCTTGGGTCACGTGCAGGTTGCCGTCTTCCAGCATGATCTTGCCCTGGCAGATGACCACCAGAGGAGCCCCACGCAGCTCCAGCCCTTCAAAGATGTTATACTCTGCAGCCTAGAGACGGGGGTGAGGGGCAAAGCCACGGTTGTGGGCACAGGATGGGGCGGAGAGGTACGTGGTTTTCCTGTGCTTGGGACCCTGCCTTTGGCATCACTATGGCCAAAGCACCAGGGAGGCCAGGAAAAGCTTACAACGCCATCTGTGAGCTCTTCATGGGCACAAGCCACCAGGGGGAGACAGTAGAGACTAGACTTGCCAGCATAGACAAGCATCAGTCTTTGGGAAGGTCCTCATGCAGAAGTACATTTTGTCACTGGCGGTGCTCAAAGAGAAGCTCGGGAACTCTCGGGGATGCTGTGTTTGGCATTCTTGTACGGGGTGGGTGAGTAGGTGGGCTGGATGACCCGGAACTGAATAATGTGATGTGACTCAATGTCTAAACAAAGGCCATCCCCTCCCAAGATGGGATTTCTCTCTACTACCTTCATTTATTCAGTAAGTGCAAGGCATTACCGTAAAGGGTTAAGGACATCGGCTTGGAGTCCAGTTGTGGGGTGTGTGTCCTAACTTCACCATTTACTTGCTGCATAAATTATTTAATTTCTCTGTACCTCCCTTTCCTTATCTATAAAACGGGGATGGTAACAGTGTCTACCTGTAGAAGACTATTACGGAGATTCCAGGAATTAAAAAAGCACACTCCACTGCCTGAAACGTAAATGCTTTAAAAATACTAACTCTTTTTACTAACAAGGATTAAGCCCTTTCCCTTAGGTACCGGGCTTTAATTATTACCTCCACGTGAAAGTCCTCATGAGGACGGTGTCAGTGCTGTTCAAGTTTTTCTCTGTTCTTTCTCCTTCTAGGTACGGGGATCGCTGCACTGCCTGCCCTCCTGGGGTGAGGGGAAGCCCAGGACTGGCTGTGGCTGGTGCGGCGTGAGAGGAAGTGATGGGTACCACTTGTCTAAGGAAAGCTTCTGAGCCAGTTCTCCAGGGACCGCGACCAAGTCGCCGGCCTCAGCCATCACGGACTCGCGTGTGGAGACGGTGCCTCCCTGTCTGAGTGACCGAGCTGGGAGGGGCCCTCTGCTGACTCAGCCGGGAGAAATAACCTGCTGAGGCATTACATCCCTGAGAATTGGGAGGGTGGGTCACTGCGGCCCATCCTGGCCCAGCTGGCCGGGGGTACCCCACATCTACATGTCTCTTCCAACTGAGTTCCGTGCACACCTTCTCCGTTCTGCTCCTCTCCCACCAGCGCGAGCCTTACCGACTGGTGGTTCTTGGCAGAGACGATCTTCACTGCATCTGGATCCCAGATCACCAGGTCGCTGTCAGAACCCACAGATATTCTTCCCTTGCGGGGATACAGGTTGAAGATCTTGGCGGCATTTGTGCTTGTCACAGCCACAAACTGGTTTTCGTCCATTTTCCCTGTGGCCTATTGGAATACCAAAAGAAGAAAAGTCAGTGCAGGGCTTCTGAGCTCGGGGCAGGGTGATCACAGACGGGCCCCTGAGAAGATGAGCACAGAAGCCGACCCACAAGCCGAACAGCTGGCTGTGCCTTTCTGGCTGCCAGGCAAAACGGTCAGTTAACACATGGCTACAGGAGGAGGCAGTTAACTGCTCCTGAAGTGTGCGTTTTTTCCTGGATATGTGCATACGGTTACTTCTTTGCCTTCACATTCCAAAAAGAATTACAGGGGCATCTGGGTGGCTCAGTAGGTTAAATGTCCAACTTCAGCTCAGGTCATGATCTCAGTTTGTGAGTTCGAGCCCCACATCGGGCTCTGTGCTGACAGCTCAGAGCCTGGAACCTGCTTTGGATCCTGTGTCTCTCTCTCTCTGCCCCTCCCCAACTCACTCTCTGTCTCTCACTCTCTGTCTGTCTGTCTCTCTCTCTCAAAAATAAACATTATAAAAGCACAAATGCACTTAAAAGAAAAAGAATTATAAATTTCCCAGTAAAAAGTAATGTGGTTATGAGCCTATTTTTTAGATATGTGTTTGTATTTGCATGGTCATAGGATAAATACAGAAGAGCCTCACCCAAATGATAACCATGGTTAACCCTGGGTTCTGGAATTATTGACTGGCTTTTGTTTTCTTTTGTATGTGTGCTTTTCTATGCTTTCCAAGTGCTCTTTAATAAGAGTGTATATGTGGGTAATTAAAATATTATATATATATATATACATATACATACACATATATATATTATTTTTAACAATTCCACATAGACCAAGAGAACTGTGCATGTATGTTCATAAATACATGACCATGTTTTAAAAAATCAAAATCTAACTATGTGAGAGACAAAAATACTTATACTTTTCCTCCTCACAAAACAAAAAAATTCTGGATACAGTAAAAAGAATTTAGTTTCAAATGTAGCTTTGAGCTTCCTAGGAGTGAAGACGAGGAGAGAAACTTGGTGGCTTACACTGGGTAGATGAATGAGGCATTAGTTTATATGCAATGCATGTAGCTCAGAAATGAGTGGCTTTAGAGATTAAAAAAATTTTTTTTAATGTTTTATTTATTTTTGAGACAGGGAGAGACAGAGCATGAACAGGGGAGGGTCAGAGAGAGGGAGACACAGAATCTGAAACAGGTTCCAGCCTCTGAGCTGTCAGCACAGAGCCCGACGCGGGGCTCGAACTCACGGACCGCGAGATCATGACTTGAGCCGAAGTCGGCCGCATAACCGACTGAGCCACCCAGGCGCCCCTAGAGATTTTAAAATAAGAGAAGTGGGGCTCCTGGTTGGCTCAGCTGGTAGAGTATGTGACTCTTGATCTTGGGGTTGTGAGTTCAAGCCTCACAATGAGTACAGAGATTACTTAAAAATAAAATCTTAAAAAAAATGAAATAAAAGGAAAAGGAAGTGATCAACTTAATAATGAGTTAATTATTAATTTTACTAAAACCTTTGGTCCAGCCTTCATTTGCACAGCTCTTCTGTCAGGCTCTGTTATGTTATTAAGGAAAATAAAACCAGGCCAATGTCAAAAGACACTAGTGGGCAATCACTTGTACAGCCTGGATAAACACACACTCAGTCAAGAGCATCCTTGATGAGCAAGTTGACTTGAGTCTCTTGGACACAGACCCCCTGCTTACCATTTCAAGGGGTTACATCAGATGAAGGATCTGCATGTTTGCTTCCTAGTTCCCAGTCTAGATAAGGAGATCTTGTCAAAATCTCAACATTCATCACTCTAGAAGCAACATTCCTAAACCACCTGAGACACCTGGTTCCAGAAACATCTCAGCAGGCGTGAGAGTTCACCTAAAAAAGCAGCAACAGCAGGCGATGCTGATCTGGCCCTGGCCCCCATCCCATGATCTTGATCCTTACCACAGCCTTGTCCCAGATGACAGACATCCGCTCTTCCACACCATTGGTGCCCTCGGGGATGGCTGTGAAGTTGTCCTTCCCAATGGCTTTCTGGGCAGTGCTGAAGGTGCAGTGGGCACTCCCAGAGAGCTGCAGGTCTCCACTGGCAAAGGAAGAAAGCTCCATGTAAACCAGAGAGGTGGCTAGAGTCACCACGGAGGACAAGTGTCCAATGTCAGCATTTGGAAGCCGAGACTTGAGTTTAAAATCCTTTCTGTACCTCTTACCAGCTGTGTGAGTGTAAGTGAGTTCTCTCCCTCCCTGGGGCTCAGACAGCCCATCTGGAAAACGAGGGGGCAGGGTTAGATCATCTCTGTGTAACGAAATAAAAGGGACCCAAACGAATGATGCGACTGGTCCTGTATGTCCTCGGGGGGCACCAGCAAACGAAACTCCCTGTAATTTCGCTTAGGTGCTGTTCAAAATAGGCAAATGGCCTGACCCTCAGTTGTTTAGCCTGTGAAGTGGAGACGACAGTCCCTCACTCATAGTTATCATAAGGAACCATGAGACTATGTGCGTAGCCTCACACAGTGCTTGGCACATCATATGTGTAAACCACTATTCCCATTATTAATATGATTACGGTTGGTAATTTATAAAAGACGACGGGGAAGAGCCCGCTGTCTGTGCTCAGGACTGCAGGGGAATTCTCCATGTGTTTTCCTCACTGCAGACCCCAGTCTAGCTGATGGATGGGCTGCTCCAGTCCTCATCCCTCCCCTAGCTCCATGATGTTTCTACATGATACGTGCTGCTTGCCAATCCCACACCAACCTGGCCAGCAAGGAGTTGATGTAGTCGGGAGTGGTCGGGTCAGGGCTCAGAGGCGGGGATGTCACAAATGCAGCTGCCTTAGCCCAGTTCTTGCTCCAGTAATGGGTTCCATCTGTGCCAAGACTGGCAGTGATGGGCTCACCAAAGACCACGTTCCCTGCAAGGGTAGGAAACAGGCGGTGGGTTTGCATAACATATGTCCTGCTCCAGGCCTGGGTCAGGTAATCATAGCCCCTAGCCCTACTCGAGGCTGTGGCTCTGAAAACAGGTAGGCCTGGGTTCAAGTCCATGCGCCCACCTTCTCTAAGCCTCTGCTTTTCTATCTGCTAAACATGAACAATTTTGTATTCCCCAGTTCACAAGAAGCCGTTGGTTATAAGACGCACCTTTAATTCCCAAACCCTGAGGCAAATTAATATTTGAGGCAAAACAAAAAATGTATACTGATTACGAGATTCATCAACATTTCGGAAATATTAAAATGTGGACTAGATCAGTCTTGGAATGATGCATAAGACTATGTCTACTTCTCAGGCTTCTGAAAATGAAAGGATTTGATACATACAAAGTATCTGGCACACAGATACTCAGATGCTCAGTGAAAGCGATTTCCTTATGCTACTGATATTCCTTCCCATGGTAGGGGCCTAAACCTCCAATGTGCCTGCATCACTGGGAACTGCTAGATCATGCTTGTTGCAAGGAAATGTTTTGGTTCCACAAAGTTAAGTCCACTCCCTCGGATAACAGGCGCTCATGATCTTTCCATCATGCCTCTTACTCCGTAACCTAAAGCAAGGAGTGATCTGCTCAAGGACACCCGATAAAACCTGGGACACATCAAAGATGGGGCTCGCTCCTTAGACTCTGTGTCTGGAATTTGGGGCTTATTCGCCCAAAACAAGCAGTGGGGAGGAGGGATACTGGGAAATAAACTGATCTGAGCTGACCTTCTTAAAGAAGAAGGGATAAAGAGACAGAAGGTAAATGCTGTCTCATAGAAGGTTGGTTAGTACCAAGTTTCTCTGTGCCAGAATCTTGGGCAAAAAATGGTCCATAAAGCCCTGGACTTCACCAGCTTCAGCCCTCCATCTCCCACATTCAAGTTCCTCACAATGTCAAAGTTTAGGAAGGCTCTATAGCCAAAATTTTAAGTAGGTCTTGCCTTCCTTCAACTCCGATCTATTCGTTTCGGTTCCCTGGAATTTTTTATCGAAAGAATTCTAAATATGCTTCTGGTGTCATCACAAGAGTCAAGATTGATTTGTGATGCCTGCCATGGGCAAAAGAAGGAAGCAATGACAATGATTCATCTATGACGGCCCTGCTCTTTGGGATGGCTGGAAAAAGCAGCCACACAAGACTAATGAGAATTTTAAGGGCTCTCTAAAACTATTTACCCAACTAAAGCATACAGAACCACAAAGAAAGAAAGAAAGAAAAAGTCAAGACAAGCCCTCAGGTACTATTAAGAGAAAAATAATCTTTAAAGTAGAAGAACTCTCCCTTTGGACTGTCTTTAGATGGAAGAGTAGGAGAAAAATTGTAATTATAGTTGGATTGGAACATGAGCTCTCCCAACTGGGAGATCCTGACACACTGTGCTTCAATAAGAAAAACGGGGATAATAATTTTTCAATCTGAAAAATGGGGATGATAAAGGCTATTTATTTCTCAAGGTACTTTGACAATTCTACAGAATACTAGACCTGAAGTATTTATGTCAGTGCAGGGCATACGGCTGGTCCTCATTTAACTGTGGACTCCTAATATTCATTCTGAGCAACCATACAGAGCTACTTAAGAGAACACTGGTGACTGGGGGCACCTGGGAAGCTCACTCAGTTAAGCATCTGACTCTTGATTTCAGCTCAGGTCATGATCTCATGGTTCGTGAGTTCGAGCCCCCCCATGGGGTTCTGGGATGACAGTGCGGACCCTGCTTGGGATTCTCTCTCTCTGCCCCTCCCCTGCTTGTGCTTTCTCTCTCTCTCTCTCTCTCACATAAATAAACTTAAAAAAAAAAAAAAAAGAAGACGACTTGGTAACTGAATACACTGGGACTTGGGCTCAGGAGGGAAGAGTGAACCCCACTACACTCTCTTCCTGCTCTTGTACTCTCGACTCCTTCCCCAAGAAGAACAGGTCCTGGGACGTTTACTGGCTTCCACATCAGGAGTCAGGGTTTCAACATGGGAACAAGGCCACCCTGCTACCTGGGAGACACAGCTGTACAAGCTCTTTGTGCGAGACCACTATGAGCCAGAAGGCCAAGGGTGAGGAATCTTTCTCCATGGGTTTAAAATAAGACCCAGCAGGTAGCTGAAACACCCTGTCCTCGAGACCCTCGGGCAATCCTGAGAATAGCTCCGAGGGAGGGAGGATGTAGCCAGGAGCCAAAGGCCTGAGAGAGGGAGTGTGGTAGAGCGAGGGAGTCTTGGAGAAATGGTAGGGGTGTTCCCCATGCATTTTGCTTTTTCTTCCTTTTTTTTTTTTTTTTTTTTGCCTTTCTCCAAGAATGGGTAAGGAAGATTGGGCTGCTTTCCTGGTTCTCGCCCAGTGACTCACACCCAGTGGAGCAACCACACCATGTCATGTTGAGACATTTAAAAGCAGGGAAAGAAAAACAACAGGCTTACTGTGAGCAGGGTACGGCAGGAGATGCCCCAGAATGTGCTAGCAACAAAGACTGTCTAGACAAGTAGGAAGAATCCCCCCCCCCCCCCCGCCCCAGAAGAAAAGGGTGCCCTTTTCCGGAAAGGCAGACGACTGAACACTCAGCCGTCAGAGTCAGTGGGACTATTTTTAGCCACCCCAGCCACTTACATGCAGAATTTGGTAGATGAGCCCCCCCAGACTGGCTCTCCATTACAGTGGTAATGATCATACACAGGGGCCTAGTAAATCTTCTCTCCCAACCAAACACAGGGCCCTACACCTGCAGGCTCTCAACCACACTCTGTTCTCAAGTGAGCCCATGAGTGTGTCACTGGAGACCAGAACAAAGGCATAAAAGAAAGCTCTGAAGTGACAGTAAACTTCTGCTTAGCACCAGATGAGCAACAACTGAAGCCCAAGTTAACAGCAATGGAGGAAAGCAGCCCAAGTCAGAAGGAGGTGGGGACAAAGCCCTGGGGCATGAAGGGCATAGAAGCCCTGGGGCATGAAGGGCCACTAGGTGTGCTTTAGAGACCCATTCAGCCCCTTTCCCAAAATGACCTGTGCTAATCTGTATGGCTCAGGTGGTGGGACCCTGCCCCTGCACTCTGCCCTCAACCCTGGACAATCAATCACACCATCCCCAGAGCAGATACTGATTCAGGAACGGGCCGATGACCCAAGCCAAGGCAATCACAGTTCTCCTGGGCACTCTGGCTTGAGCAATTGGAAAAAATAGACTCTACTTCCTCATTATGCACCCCCTGTCAAGTGTGGAGGACAACAGGTGCCTCTTAACATTTATTCTTGTCACTGTTCACACTAAATAAAAAGCCAACAGAGAGGAAAGCAGAGGCAAGAGAGGAGGAACAGTGATAGAGCCCCAAATCACTGTTTAAACCCCTTGATCCAGCTATACCTGAAACACTCCCAACCAATAATTTACTTTGGTTTGTTTAAGTCCATTTGAGTTGGATCTTTTACTTCTGCCCCCAGTATAATCTTGACTAGTGTGTCCATTTATAAAGCTCAGATAACAGGAACTGACAATGAAGGATCAAAGGGAGGGAGAAAGATGCACCAAGTCTCAAAGAAGTGATTGAAGCTGTCCTATCTCGGACAAACCACTCACCCTTCCTAAGTCTAGTTAACTCATCTGACAAGCAGGAGCAATGCCAGGGGCCTGCCATCCACCCGGGATGCCAAAAAGATCACCTGGGCTAACTCGGAGGAAGGGTTTCCCAGACAGTGCGGCAATGAGCAAAACAGGCACCGTTTGTACAGAACAGCAGGGGAGCTGGGGCGGAGGGGAGGTGGAGGGGAGCCACATGACTGGTTCCCAGCTCTTGGGAACACCAATCACCTTTTTTCCTGGCTTGGGAGATGATGTCAGCCGCACTCTTGCTCATGACCTTTGTGACGTAGAGTGGACAGTTGGTTTGGCTGGCGATGGTGATGGCACGGAACACAGCCTCAGCTTCCAGCTGCAAAAAGAAGTCCCAGGAGTCAAGACAAGCATGAGCCTCCCGGAGAGCTACTCCCCTGCCTCCACAAACTGAGCCGGTAGTGCGGCACAGTGCTTGAAAGCCTACAAGATCTGGAGTGAGAGTCCTTGGATCCAAAGCTGGGGTGATTCACCTGGCTTCTCAGAGCCTCGCCCTCACTTCCCTTGGATGGTTCTCTCTCTCTCCCTGTGATTATCCCAACGACTACCTGTGATGGAAGCCTTTGCTCCCCAATCTTCCCAGGCAGATTCTCCGGCAAAACACAATCCCAACACCAATACGTCAGCATTAACCAGTAAAGGCAATTAGACATCAATCCTTTCCTGCAGCAAGGGTGGTCAGCGATGGCAATCCCACGAGGCATTTCTTACACTAGTAATTCCCAGGCTTCTCAGCAGAGACTTCTCTTATCATCTATTTCTTCCATCCCACCCGAAAGTGGAATCTATGTGTTCACATGTGCTAACCAACTCGGCTGAATTTTTTCAGGAAGAAATAATGAGTCTCCCCTTACTTTATCAACAAAGCAGGGTCTTTGGAGCTCAGGCTCACTCAGACGGCCTGGGTTGGAGTTCTGGTTATGCCAGCTAGAAGCTGGGTGACCTGAGGTACGTTACACAACCTCCCCAAATCTCAGTTTCCAGTCTACCAAGGGGGAAGAGTGACAGGACCTGGCACACAGGGCTGTTGTGATTATGGGTTCATCCTTAAGGCAACTGCCCCACTCCTGGTCCTCGCAGGCTGGCTACTGGTCTTACTGCCGATCACATCCCTACGGGGGTGAGAGAGCCTGTGTTGCTGCCCAAAGCCCAAAGCCCAACTCAGTCCTATTCAGCCCGCAGCAGAGACACTAGTGTTCTCCCATTCAATCAGCAGCAACTCCTTTTTGGATGGATATGACATTCTGGTTAGCCTATGCAACCCATCACTTTTAAAAATACCAAAAATAGCTTGCAGATGCCCGGTGCTTGCATAATGTAAACCAGCCACTGCCCTTGGTGGGTGCGGCTCAGCCGACAGACTCTAAAACTTGGCAGGGCCCTGCTGGCGGCTCCCAAGCTGCCCTTTGTTCCAAAGGGATGAGCCCCTGGAGCCCCTGACCACAGGCGAATGTGGCCACCTCCCTGCATCGCCCAGACTTCTGGAGCAAACCTGGGGTTCAGCTCTCTGCACAGCATCACTGGAGAAGGTGGCCGGGTGTGCTCTGCCTTGAAGAGGGGTAGGTCCCTCCTACGCCCATCCCACCCTCTTTACACCTGTGCTGACTACACCACTCCCCACGCCCTCGGTCCTGGCACCCGTGATCCCGTGCCCTCGTGGCACAGCAGGTTTCCAGGACCTTGACAGCATGACTATCTTTGGAAGGTTACATCACCCTCCAGCTTCACCCAAAAGGGTTTCCAGGATTGTCCAGATCTGCGGCAGAGAGGCTTTTTACTAAAAAGGAGACGGGAACAGGAGTGGGGTGGGGGGGGAAGGGGGGGGTTGGAAAAACAAACCAGGGAACAAAAATAGACTTTGCTCAGAAATCCCCTGGCTGCTGCTACAGGAATCAATCTTGCCAGCAAATTGCTACAATGACCAGCATTTAGGAAAAGTTTCACCAACAGTGCTGATCACCCCGGCCCTACTCACAGCATGTCAACAGCTTTCCAATCCTTCACATGGAAGCAGCCAGTAGCTTAACCTCTCTGAGCTTCAGTTTCTTCCACCAGCAACACTACCAACTGCCCAGAGCAGCAGCAAGGACAACTGAGGTAATCAGCACAGTTCCAGGTATAAGCTTAGGGCTCCACAGAAAGGACCCATACTACATATTATGAAATAGGTATAAATTATTTTAACTGGGAAATGATATCATTAGACACAGAGGAGTTTCTGGGGTTCTGACAGTGCTCTGCTTCTCCAAGTGGGTGCTGGTTACACAAGTGTATTCGGCTTGTGAAAACCCCTTGAATCTTTATGATTGGGGCACTTTTCTGTATGTGTGTTACATTTTCATTTTATAAAGCCTCTAGAAGAGATGGGCAACAGGGATACACGGACGTCTGGTTCTGCCTCCTCTTACCTGCTGTAGAGTGTGGGGCTGGGGATAACAAAGCAAGAGCCAGGCTCCCTTCACTCACACAGAGGGCTCTCAACACACCCCAGGTGCCAACCGCAGGCTGGCCTCCCAAAGCCAATATGCTGTCAGCCACACGGGCAGCCAAGTCCCTACTCTGTGTCCTGTGTCAGCAGCTGAAGCTGCCGACATCCCAAACACATGCAATCAGCCACTAGTGACCTTTTATTCACTCATCAGGGGCTTAGAAGTCACTATTCATCACCCATCTTACACGTGGGAAACTCCCATACCTGGACTTCATCACACAAAGCGACAGACATAATGTCTGTGAGACGCCCACTCCCCCTACTATCCATATCGCTAATATTTTATTTTGCAGGACTCAGAATATAACACGGACATGTCTTTAAGATTCACACTGATTAAGAAAGGATTTGGGGATTTACCTCTCCAGCTGAATAACTGTGGAGTACACTCCAACCTGTGTTATCTTTAGAGAGATTAGGGATCAGAAGTAAACATTTCCCTTACATTCCTTTTCTCAGAGTCCCCTGAGTTGGGTCAGTCAGAAGCGGTCTTTGGAAAAAAGGTTCCGGGATTGCTATCTGGTATTCACAGAGACTCTCACCTTCCAGCAATACTTGCTCATATACACCGTGTGCACATGTGCCTAGGAAAGGCGGGCTGAACACACACCCTCAAATGAGCAGCGGCCATAAGGTATTGCAGTAAGAGGAGTCTCCCAGAAGATGCTGGAAAGCAGAGCACCTGCCCCTCCTCCATCCCCCAGCCCCCGTGCAACTCACCTCCTCTGGTCTGCTCAGCACATGGCCTTCCGGACCAGTTATCCCCATTTCCAACATCCGGGTTTGCTCCTACAATGAGATAAGAACACAGACCAGTTTTGAGATAAGCTCCAGTGAGGTCTAGAAAAGCTGTGCTGGTGTATTTTAATCTGAAGAAGTGTTCAAGGGAACAAAAAGAATAAAATGCGTATGTTGAATACATTTGTTAATGCTCTATCTGGAATTGTGAAATAGGGTCAAGTCTTAAATAAGAGGAGAAAAAAATCATTTAAGGGTGGCTTTTTTAAATTAAAAGGATGGCAGTCTGTTAGAGGATCATTTTTTTTTTTTTTTCTACATGACACATCAAAAGTCACACCAGCTCACTTACTGCTGACAGTTTCATTCTGTGTCTCCCAAGGTCTGGTACACCTACCACCTACATCAGAATCCCCTGGGTTGCCTTTCCTGGCTGAGCAGCTCCGTGGTCCTCTCCAAGGAGGTCCTCTCCAAGGTCCTCTCCAATTTAGCCTCAAAATACAGAGGCTAAATTCTAGGAATCTGCACTGTAACAAAGCCCCGAGGCTATTTTGTGGTTTGAATTTATGGCTGAAGTAAATGGACTCAGAATTAAACCAGACAAAATAATGCCTCCAAACAGCATTAACTGAGTTACTCTTTGGGTCAGATTCTATTTAATTAGGTTGTTTTGTGGCAGAACTGCCCACCCCACACAGCTAATGGCTAAATTCTTCAGACTTCTGGCCAGCTTTCTGGAAGAAGCAGGTGGCTGGGCAGTGAGCACACACGTGGGCTAATTGGAACTGGCAGAAATCCTAAGCCTCCATATCTGCAGTTTGGCTGGCCTTTGCTCCCAAAATGCTAAGGCCAAATCCAATGAAACCCTGCCCTGGCAGGGAGGGAGAGGGAGGACAGAGAGTGAAGGGAACGAAACCTCGTTTCACTTCGAAACTATGAGATGTTTAGAAGGGAAGGGATTCCTTCTTTCTGGAAAAGAAAATCTAGTTTTTCTTGGTTTTGTTTTGTTTTGTTCTGTTGTTTTGTTTTGTTTTGCTTTGAGTAATATAAATTTTGCTTAAGATGTAGGAAGAAAGACGCATATCGTATATTTCAAGCTGCTGTGAGCAGTGAAATGGTCACAGTGTCCAGCTGTGCAGGATTAGAACAAAGGCCAGAGGCTGATTGTTACAGCCAAGTTCACTTTTCATTCTTACTGTTCCATTTATGGAGCCTTAGACTGAATACGATTTCTTCTGAACGCTGGTGAGTTTCCACCCTGCTTTGCCTCCTCAAGTCACACAAAGGTTGAGGTGTCCAACCAAAGCTTCTCCTGTCTCATAGGACGCTCATGTTCAAGAGGGCTGGGATGGCGCACGGGAGGAAGCTTGCTCCAGAGGTGGTTTCCAAGCACATTCAAATCATCAAGGGAACTTTTTCAAATTATGCTTGCCTGAAGTTTACTACTGACCTCCTAAATCAGAATCTCTGGAAGTTGGAGAATCTCAGGAATCCCTAAGCTCCACAGGTGATTTCAATGCACTGCTCATGCTGGGAAGTCCATTCTTTTTTTTTTTTTTTAACATTTATTTATTTTTTGAGAGACAGACAGAGTGCAAGGAGAGAAGGGGCCGAGAGAGAGGGAGTCCTGGAATCCAAAGTAGGCTCCAGGCTCTGAGCTGTCAGCACAGAGCCTGACGTGGGGTTCGAACTGATGAACCTGAGCCGAAGTTGGAGGCTTAACCGACTGAGCCACCCAGGTGTCCCTGAGAAGTCCCATTCTTAAAGGCCATGGTGTTCCTAGAGCTGGGAGGTCAGGAAGGGCATGCAAAGACCCACTGAAGCCAGCTTACATGGGTGCAGGAGCAGTGGGCTCCTTGGGGCACTGATCATTGCTGTAATCACATCACGGTTTGGGGCAGGATACAATTTTGGTTTACTCCATGAGGAAAGGGACCCTGTCATTTTCATCTTCCCTCCCCAAGGCTTGGCACATAGTAGGTGCTCAATAAATACTGTCAGATGACGAGCTCAAGATGCTGTGCTCTCAGAATGCCCTGCCAGCCTGAAACTGTTGAAAATGTCCATCGTGGGTATCCTTGAGAGAGATTTCTTCTCGCTCTTTGGTGACATTTGCCTAAACTCTGAGTACAGCAGCTGCCTTCATTTAGACAACATGATAAAATCTTTCGGCTCCACCTCCATGTAATAAACACACACAAGAAACTCATCCAAGTGGAAAAATGCCCTTATTCTTTCCCTGACTGAGAACAGATCTTTCACAAGGCAGGGAAGAGTGGGGGCGGGGGGAACCAGAAATATATCTGTGCTGTGGAGCCACAAGAGGAGGCTGGACAAGGGGCTTGGCAATGGCAACCTGTCTGCCTCCACAGGGCTTAGAAGGAAGTAGCAGGGAGTTTGGTTTCTAGGGCATCTGGAGGGAGGGCTGGGGCCTCTGGCTGCTGCACTAAAAACGTGGAGAAAGAGGAGGAGTAACAGCCCTAACACGACCAGGATGCCTCCCACAGGCACCGGACCCTCTTTGGAAAACGATTTCATTATCTCTGGGTGTGTGGGGGACGTGGGAGAAGGCTGTCAGGGACCTAATTAATCTCCTTGGTCAGCAAGAGGGAACGACACATTCAGCTCACCTCCTCCACTGGTGAGACAACATCCAGCGTCTGCAATGGTAACAGCTGGAGCCCGGCTCTGTGGGGACGCTGCCTCGCGGAGGCCCTGCAGCCGGACTGGGGGAGCAAAGGGCCCAGGACACACCAACTCTGGGGGAGGAGGCCCACTGAGCCACCCTTGGAGCTAAGATTTTCTTCCAGTTACTGGCTGTGATACCTGGGCCCGTGACTTGATCCTCTGAGCCCAATATGCTCATCTACAAAACCAGGCAGATAGCAGCCATCTTTCAAGGGTGCAGGGCAGATCAAGTGAAAATGTGCTAGAGCACTTCCCAGTGCCTACTGTAGTCAGTGTTTGCCAGAGGGTACCTGCTGCTGGAGGCCAGTGGGGCTGAGACAAGAGTTGGCCCCACACTGTTCCCACACCCCTGCTGACCACATTCACCAACTCTTGGGCAACTCTAAGGAATGCGTCTGTTGGGGGCTCACCTCAGTAGCCTCGTGCCTGGCATAAAATGCACAGGAAATACTCTTTGAAAGAATGAGTAATGGATTTTTCTGTGAAGGTTACTAAGTGGACCGAGAGAGCTCCCACTCTTCCGGCTGCTTCCTCCTAGTGGGGGCCAATCTTGAATGCTTCTGACATCAACAAAACCCTGGCTAAGAGACATCTGTGCATCCAGCCCATTAAGCGACCCAGGAGATGGAGAAAGTGCTTTCTGCTTCCTCATAAATGATCACTTTGGGCCTTGGGGCCTCACTTTCCTCACTCCTGCGTCGGGTTTCTCAGTCCAACTTCTAGGAAACCAGCGGGGCATCTGATCCCCACAGCCCTACGTTCTTTATTATCTAAAGCCGTGAGCTCCGCAGTCCTGGATGAGATTTCTGAGACGTGCTGCCTTACGGTTTTTCTCTGGGGCAGAGAATGTCACTTAGCTTGGACTCACTTCGAAAAGAGAATCAGCCATGCTCTCCCACTTAAATGGTCCAATTTGAAAACCTCTCCCGCGATGCCTTTTCTGATTCCCCAGTATGGCCAGACGGCTCCCTGTTTTAGAGCGGCCTCCCCTTTCTCCCTCAACTTGTCTTCATTCCACCTTTTTCCCTCCTCCTAGATTGGGAGGTTGTTGGGGCAGGTTCCGTTTTTAGCACAGCGTTTATGAGCGTGCCTTGCACACATTAAGAGCTCAAGCAATACTGAAGGAATGAGGAGAGAGATGGGCTGAAGACCAGAGCTCGTGCAGACAGCGTGCTCCGGGGAGCTGCACAACATCACCTGGGCGATGATATCCCCGTTCTCAGCATGAACTTGCGCAATGGCTCCCAGCTCTCCCAGGCAGGTGAAGATCTCGTACAGCTGCAAGAGAAAGGACTCGTCACCTTCACAAGGCACGGATGCTTCCAGCAACTTCACACAAGGGTCACTCACTAGAGCCATAAATAAACCAAATGAGGAGAACCAGAGGATACCAGCGATTAGAGCGAGAAATACAGACTAAAATATGCATGACCAAAGAGTGCGAGTCCAAAGGAACTCTAGGAAACCGTCTATACAAAGAACATGTCATGTCTCCTCGGCAGACAGGGCGAACGTGTAACCAAGTGCTGTCGAGACTTTAACTCTGCCTCCAGCACACGTTTTTAATGGTATAATTTCCCATTTTGCTGAGATAGACCTTCACTATTCTTCTCCACAAGTGCTCCCGAAAGCTGCTACAGCCTGGCCAGGAGTTAAAGCGAAAGCTGAAACCCCTATTTCTTAATCCATCAAGGCAGACCTCCCTTCACCTCCCAACCAGGAGGCATGGGAACTAACTTCTTGCATTTCCTCTGAAAACGTGAGATTCGTCTAAAACCAACACAGGCCACGAGAATGCCTTCGGGAGAGTCACGGGCAAGCTATCACCCCAAACAGCAGAAACCCCTCCTTAACCCCTCCTGTGTCTTGCAGGATATAGCACCTCACACTTGTGCTGAGCTCCTGCGGGGCTTAGGGCTTGTTTGGTAGACACAGATTTTGGCATACCCTTCCTCCCGTCCTTTGGAGAAAGCTGCTGCCAGTGGAAATTCTAGCTCCTGGTCTGCCCTGCCATGGGCACCCTGCCTGTTACCTTATTTATTCGCAGTGCCATGGACTGCGAGGGCTCTAAGAAGCACTCTGGCCCAGCAGTCTCCCACAGCGACCACAGTGACTAATGCTCAAAGAGCCAAGGTCATAGCAACAATAGGAAGCCCATCCAGATACCCCAAACCACACAGCAATGGCTTGTTACCTCTGTGTTGGACACTTGATACAAATCCTTATAGGCCATGTAAACCATGAAGGAGTTAACCCCTGCAAGAGAGGGAAGGGAGGGAGAACAGGAGGAAGACAACATTAGCCCAAGCACTCTCTATCCTTTGCTCTCATCGCCCATGGGGCCCGACCGAGTGCATTATGGGCACCTGTCCAACATAAAGCAGATGCTTCCCATTCTCCATTCTCCCCGCACCTAGAAAAACAACAATGCCTACATGGGGTCACAGCAGAACAGGCTCTGCTGTGCCTCTTTCTTGCCTTGCCCCCTAACCCCCATTCCCCTCCCCAGAGGGTCAGCAAGCTTTGCTGCTGCTCGAGGCAGTATTTTTTCATTGAGAATCACTGTAGCACACAAGTCGGGCTCACACACTGCGGCTGCACCACATTCTAGCTCAGCGAGCTGGGAATACCTCGCCTCTTGGTTTCCTCACCTGTAAAATGGAAAATTTACAATAGCCTGCTTCATAAGGCAGCTGGAAACGTTAAATGAGCCAACACATACCGAACTCTTAGCACCAGACCTGGCACATACTTGAGCTTCATTAATGGAGCTCCTGGGATTGGGTTTATTTCACTGCTTAATGAATGCCTGCTCTACACGAAGCCTTGCCGGCTATTGCCTCTAAGACAGCGACCATGGCCTCGGGAAACTACAGAGCTGATGGGCAGAGGTCAAGGTCCACCTTATGCTTAAATATCCAAGTTATAAGCGTTGCTAGGAAAGAGCTATTTAATTTTTCACCCCAAAGTAAACCATTAATATAGTAATTTATATAAGTAGGTGGGGCTAGGGAACAGAGAATCAGTTTGAGGAAAGGAGGATAATTTTGGTCTCCAACCATTAGGGCCATCTCAGCCCACATTGTTCCAGGCCAAAGTGGGTTGTAATTTGAGAACTTCCCGACCCAGAGTGGTTCAGCTCAGGGCAGCTTTTCCCAACACTACCCTTCCCATAAGCCTCTTTGTCATCCGCGGAATGACCCGGGCCCTTTGGCAGAGAAGTGGGTGTTAAGGCCGTTCCATCTTCTACCCCACTGGAGATGTCCAGAGTGAGAGGCATCACAAGAAAGAAGGGGGTTACTTCCACATCCTGTATCAGGAAGGTCTGAGCAGAGCTTGGGGGCGGGGTGAGGGGGGAGATGGAAAGAAAAACCTCATCCTCTGGGAACCCATCCTCTCCCCTCCAACCCGGAGCACACTCTCTTCCACTGCACTCGGCATCTGCATTAAGGCAGCTCACTGGTAATAGGATCACTAGGTTAGTGTTATAACAGTGTATGTTACTATGCTAGCAGTCATTAGTACTAATATTGTAATATAATTAGTATGAGGCTAATACTATTACAATAATATTCTGCACCTTGCAGCATTTATCCTGTTCCTCTTTACTGGCCTGCTTCCTTTTGCCCTGAACGTTCAAGGGAGACCATTCCCATACTTCCCTAAATCCCCCAGGCGATGTGATGATGCCCAGCATATCGCATGTCTGTGTGCGTGTATGGGGGGCAGTGCGTGTCTGTGAAATATCTGATGATCAAGGACAAGGAAACATAAGTCATGTGCTCACTGAGGGGACACACACACACACGTTTCCATGTCCTAAGCTCCTAGCCTGGGTAAGAACGTATCTTTGCCCCCAGAAATGCCGCGGCCTTTTCTGAGGATGCCACTGTTTTAGAACAGTAGTGGTTTGATCTTTGCGGTGAAAGTGACAAAGGTCAAAAATTCCTGCTCTCATATTTAGTAGCTTTGTGACCTTCTGTAAGATGTTAGCCTCTCCTGGCCTCAGTTTTTTCCTCTGTAAAACAGGCAGGGCCGTGTGGAGGCGAAGGGCACAGACTTTGGGTATAACTACTGCTTACTAGCTCTGTGAGCCTGGGCCACTTATTCTGAGCCTCAGGCTCTCCATCTGCAAAGTGAGGAGAAGAATCTTCTTTGTGGGGACCCTGGAGGGAGTAAGATGGCATACATTAACACAAGGTGCCTGGAACACAGCAGTTGCCCTGCACCTAGCACCTAGCTCAAGGTTCCAGACTCCAAGCAAAGAGAAGGGGGGGGGGGGGGGCGGCGCACAGAGGCTCACCTTTGTCCTTGATGAGGTTCTGCACCTCCTGCTTGACGCTGTCATTCCAGTGGGTGATGTCCACGTGCAAGGCATAGTCACAGCAGCTCTTCCCATCTGCCCACTCTCGCCACTTCTCGTAGGCCTCGGTTAGGCTGGCCTCGGGCTCAGGCACCACGTGGTCAACTGAACAACAGAGGCCCCACATGGGTAACTCACGGATCCAGCCATTGCTCCCCTGCTCCCACGTGCTTAGCTAGGGCTGCAAAGCCTCCACTTCCTGAGCGTGGAATTAACCTTAGAAAGTGTTCTCAGGCAGTTTCCAGATGGCTGCTAATTGAACTGTCACTTACCCATGTTGCTCTTGGACAAACTACTAGCCTCTCTAAACCTCGGTTTTTTTATCCTTGAAATGGGTGCTCAGGGAGATGGAGGATGGAGTGCCATAGTGCCTTCCTTCTAATTGTGTTATATGATTCAAAGGGAAAATGCATGAAAAGTATCTCACCTGATGCCTGGCACATAGTAAGTGCTCAATAAATGTCAATGAATGTCCACCATGTACCATTATTGCCAGTATTACAGGAAGTCACTGCTAGTGAAGAAAGTCAGACTCCCTTCTACGGGTGGAAGGAGGGACTTCAAATTTATGTCAGGTAAGAAGACAGTGACATCCTTGTGCTCACCACCATAGGAAAGAGCCAGTATCAGGTACGTGAACTTGAAGCTCCGCCCACAGATCTTATTTCCACACAAACATTTTGCCAAGAATAAGTTTTCTTTTGGAGCGCCTAGGTGGCTCAGGCAGTTGAGCGTCTGAATCTTGATTTCGACTCAGGTCATAATCCCAGGGTTGTGGGATCGAGCCCCGTGTCAGTCTCCATGCTGAGCTTAGAGACTGCTTAAGGTTCTCTATCTCTTTCTCTCTCTCTTTCTCTCTCTCTCCCTCTCCCCCTCTGCCCACTGTGCCCTCTCTCTCTCTAAAAATTAAAAAAGAAGTGTTCTTTGAGGCCCAAATCTACTCCTACAATGTGTGCAACCTTGGATAGCAGTTTTAAAAATAATGACATTCACCCCTGATGAGGATAACACAAAAGTGACACTCACAGCTCCCTTGGGGCAGTTGGGGGAAGTGCAAATTGCTACAACATTCCTGAGAACAATTTTGATATATACATCAAAAATCTGAGATTTTTCATACCTTAACTCTGTAATTATTCCTGGGCCTAAGAACTATTCCTAATAAAACATGGCTGTCTGCAAAATCTGCACACTATAGATGTTTGCCACTGCAAATATTATTTAAATGTTTATAAAAGTGAAAAATTGGAAATCACCAAAATCTTGAACAATAGAGAAGTTCAGCTAAATAATAAACATACCTTCCTAAAATGGATGGTTAGGCACCTATTTTAAATGCTCCAGTGGAATAAAATTAAATGAATGGAAAGACACTCGTGACATGGTTATTTAGTGAAACGGTGGATTAAAACACCACTAAAACACTGTATGTCTATTAGGGTCTATTTTTGTTAAATAGGAAGAAAACTACAGCCACACTCTGACAGTGATGCGAGCTTTATAGGTTTGCTTTTCCTGCTGCATATCTACAGTTTTTAAATTATCTACAAAGAACACATACAGTTTTGTGTCTCTCTGTATGGTTTTCTCTCAACACCCACAACTCTGACTTTCCTCCCCTCCCTCCCTCACATTGAGGACCAAGCACAACACATGTTCCCAGGACACCGAACAGGTCCAAAGCCTTGCCCGATGGCAGAAAGCCAAACCAACATCTCTGGTGTCCTCAGCCTCCTACCACAGGCAGCCCACGTGTGCTTATCAGAAAGCAAACGAGAGGAGCTGCATTACTGAGGCGTGCACCGGGGCCTCTGTGGGCAGGCGGCTGCAGGGAAGGCAGCTGGCTTCTCCCTTCAGCTGGAGAAAAGCTTTGGTCTCCCTGAATTGCACCTTTTATGGCCTTGAGGCAGTTTTCCTGGGCTTCCACACCCAACTAGCTGAAGCTCAACCCGGCTGGGGCTCCCATCAAAAGGAGGCAAAAGACAATGAATAAACTCTACAGCTCAGGCTGTTCTGTGTTCTTGGATGGATGTATACGGTGTTAAAATAAACAGTGCTCTTGCTGACCAAGTTTAGAACCGAGCCTGGGATGGGACCCACTTCCCTGGGATTCCTTTGGGACAGGAAGGACTGCCCTAGAATGCTATGTGTTCAGTCATGCAGTGGCATGCAACATCCTAGGTTTCTCTGGAATTGCAACTGTTCCCAGAAAAAAAAAAAAAAAAAAAAAAAAAACAAAACAGAAACAAAAAACAAAGGAAACCACCCCCACAGCTTGCCTAATCTTAAGATACGAATTGGTCAAAACCCAGTGCAGACCAGATAACAGTAAATGGCAATGAACCCCCTGGTTTCTCCAGAACCACAGGTCTCCATTATCTTTCCCTCTCTGGGATGCTTAGCCCTGTTCACACTGCTCTGCCTGTGCTCTCTGCCCCCTCCTGCCTCAAGCCCAAGTGGGAAGTTCTGAAATAACATGCTGCCCATCTCTGCACTTTTGCCCCTCAGACTCTTCCCAGTGTCTGGCCCAGAGAGAAGTGCTGATTCCCCACCCACTGCACACCCACACCCTGCTCTGAGGCAGACAAGAGAGGACAGCTGCCTTCATGGCCAGGAGCCTCGTGAATCTCCTCTATCCAATTTCAGTGACCTGCCAGCATCCTCACTACCATCTGCTTTCCTCGGGTCCCATCAGGCAGATGGCCAATGCTCTGAGTTGAGAGATGTGTACGAGCTATGGCCAGAGAGCAACAGGGGTTAACACGTTAGTTAAACAGGCACTCGTCGGGACCAGGAGTGTGGAGGACTGGGCGGCTTACTGATCATGGTGGTGCCCCCCGCTAAGGCAGCCTTCGTCCCTTGGAAGAAGTCATCCACTGTGGTCATTCCTTTGTATGGCATCTGGAAGTGAGTGTGGACATCAATGCCTCCCGGGATCACCATCTTCCCATTGGCCTCGATGGTCTTCACTCCTCCAGGGACAATCAGATTGTCTCCAATTTGCCTGGTGAGACAGTAAAGCAACTGACGATTTCAAAGAAGCAACTCTGAAGACAAACACAGTACTGAGAGGATTTGAGACACTGTAACTTATATTTATCAGAGTGATCTTTGCAAGTGATTCATGAGCCTCACAATCTAGAAACCAAGCAAGACAGACATACACCCAGAAAACAACTTTTACAGACTCAAAACAAGCTGATCTGCTTTTTGGTGGAGACATGCTTCTTGGCTTGTACTGCAACCCCAGCACTTGGCAGGGTCTGCAATATAGAATGTGAAATAAACATTTTATTTTTAATTTTCTTAATGTTTATTTATTTATTTTTGAGTGAGAAACAGTGTGCGAGTGGGGGAGGGGCAGAGAGAGAGGGAGACACAGACTCTGAGGCAGGCTCCAGGCTCTGAGCTGTCAGCACAGAGCCTGATGCCGGGCTCAAACCCACAAACGGCGAGATCATGAGCTGAGCTGAAGTCAGATGTCCAACCGAGTCACCCATGCACCCCATAAATATATATTTTTTTAAATAGACGTGTTTTTGTTACCCCTTTCATTGTGTTCTTTATTTTAGTGAAGGATGAAGAGTAACATTTGGAAAAACAAATAAGGAACCATTAGGAGAGACTGAAGGAGGTCATGAATCATTTAAAGAATACGTATGTGAAGTTAGCTATCCTCGAAGTGAGTCCACCCGTGCTCCTAACAAGAAGAATCTGAGTGGGTCATTTTACACCTCATTCTTCACTCCCAAGTCCACCCTTCCCCCTGGTAATTAATCTGTCAGTCACAGCCAAGGGCAGGTTCGAAAAGAGGAAGCCAAAGACACAGACACCCAGCTGGTGGGCAGGATCTTGGCAGAAGCTTCGAGGCCAGGAAGGTGATGAGGACAACCTCTATCAGACACACCTTTGCCCATGAAGCTTCAGTGAATCCCCGGGAAGAAGAATGGGGGACTCAGGTGGGAAGACACAGTACCTACACAAGGTAAGTAACTAAGACACCTACTCCTGGCAAAATGTTACCTTACAGACCATCCAGTGTTGCTTGCTTTACATGTGATTTCACACTGTTGATTTAAATGGCCAGTTCACCAAAAAAAAAAAAAAAAAAAAAAAAAAAAAAAAAGAGGCACCTGGGTGCCTCAGTTGGCTGAGCGTCCGACTTTGGCTCAGCTCACAATCTCACAGTCCCCCCCATCGGGCTCTGTGCTGACAGCTCAGAGCCTGAAGCCTGCTTCGGATTCTGTGTCTCTCTCTCCCTCTACCCTTTGCCTGCTCGTGTTCGCGCGCGCTCTCTCTCTCTCTCTCTCTCTCTCTCTCTCAAAAATAAATAAACATTAAAAAAAAATTTAAATGACCAGTTAATTCTAGGTAGACTTAAGAGTCACAAGCCCTGACGTTATTAATACCCACATCCTACCTTGGGGAGACATGTACCTCACTACCAGTGGCATGAATACATTCCCCTTTTGTGCATAGCCAGCCAAGACAGACACTCTCTCGGGATAGTAAGAAGTCCACCACTGGCCTGCCAAAATCTAAGTTCTGCAACTAAAATAAAGTATTCCTGACATCTCTAAGAGTTCAACTTCACCACATCCCCATGGGGCCATTCCAGAGACACCACAATTCAAAACACACTGCGGAAAAAATGTAGCCTCTGATTGTAACTCCATTATAGTCCAGATACTGGCCATTGTCTTCCCATTTTCCTCCCTCTCCGATTTCCCTCTGAGGCAAATTGAGAACAAAAGGCATGAAGAGTTAGCTGTCCAGCCCATGTGTGTATATATTCATGTTTCCACCACTTTTGAGCACTTGTAATACCATGTCTGAATCAGAAATGCCTTCCTCCTTTTCTCCACTGAGTCACTCAAGGTCACATTAATCCTTGAAGGCTTGGCTTGTATCTCCCCACCTTGCTCAAACCCCTACTGACAGCCAGCCAGGTCTAATAATTAAGAGTGTAGATGTGCCCTGGATGTAGACTGTCTGGGTTCACAATCCTGGCTCTGTTAGTTACTAGCTTTATGACCTTGGCCAAGTTGCTTAACCTCACCATGTCTTGATTCCTTCATTTGTGAGATGTAAAAAAAACACTTCCTCCATAGGTTTGTCATGTAGATTAAGTGTGAATATGTGTTAAGCCCATAGCGTACTGCTAGGCACAGAAGTCAATAAGCATCAGCTATTATAGTCAATAACCATACTAATCCCATATAGCCCTCTCCCTGAATCTCATCTACTCTGTTACTTTAATACTTGTTACTGATATTATCAGGTAATGTTATGCCTTTTTCATAAATACAGATATCTCCCTCAGTTCCCCTAAAAGAATGTGGGGTTCCTAGGGGAAGATGTGGGTCTCAATGATATCCACCATAGCACATGATATAGCACGTGTCCCATGCCTTAGACAACTGCCTTGTACACAGCAGGCTCTCCGTAAATACTCAGATAGGCAAACAGCTATGTAACAACCATAGGGAATTACTTCTGCTTTTATGCTCTGTGATTTCAGAATGTTTTTGAAGATCTATAAAATTTCAGGATTGGATGAAGAACATGTTAATCCACCCTTTGCTCCACCCCCAACACACACCTCTGATGGTTACATCCCTTCTAGAACATTCTTGGCAAGCAGCCTTCTAGGCTATTCTAACAGAGATGGCAAAGAGGATTTACATATTCAACTCCGGTAGTAGATGCCTGAGTCACTGTGTGAAGATGGGTTCTGAGCCTGTATTTAAGGCTCAACTGTGAAAAGTTCTGTGATCAATTAGTGATGCCCGTCATGAGCTCTGGAATGAGGAAGCAACATTAGGTACTATGTTTATTTCCATCTCTGAAAATCTCTACATCAGGGAACCTGCTATCTCCAAAGAGAGCCAACTGTATACAATAATTTTTTAGCAAGTGGCACCTAAGTGGCTCAGTTGATTGAGTGACCAACTCTTGATTTTGGCTCAGGTCAAGATCCCAGGGTCATGGGATCAAGCCCCATACTGGGTTCCATGCTGAGCATAGAGTCTGCTTAAGATTCTCTCTCTCTCTCTCTCTCTCTCTCTCTCTTTCTCTCTCTCTCTCTCTCTCTCTCTCTCTCTGTGCCCCTCCCCTGCTCATGCTTTCTTTTCTAAAATAAATAAAATGAAAAAAAAATTTTTAACTTTTTTAGTAAGAGAAAAATATGAAATCACTTATATTTTAAAGAAATTATTATTTCACATTCGTTAGCTTGCCTACTATTTCCATCTGTCTTCTTTCTAATATGAAAAAGTGTCTTTGTCAGTAAGGCAACTAAACAAGAATATCTTCATTCATGCATTTGTTTATTCATTCATTCACTCATTCATTCATTCAATGTATTTGATGAATATGTTAATCATTAGCAAGTGAATTACTCCCTGTGTTCCTCTTTCTCCTCATCTGAGAAAAAGGTACTAACAGTACTTACTTTGTGGTATTGCTGGCAGACTCAATGAAGTAAGGCATGTCAACCATTTCACACAGTGCATGGCACATACTACATACTCAATAAAAGGTAGCTCTTTAGCCTCTACATGCTAAGTTCTGGGTGAAATGCTCAGATACAGAGCTGAACAAGATGGGGTCATTCCCCTTCAGGGCGCCAAACAGTGCCAGAAGTTCTGTGACTGATAAAAGCACAACAAGGTGTGTTGAGGCTCACTGAAGGGACACGAGCCTAGATTTGGGGTCTCATAAGGAATACCCACCCACAGAAAGTTATACCTCGGCCAAGTTTTCAAAGATAAGGAAAAGATCCTCTATAACCAGAATCTTAAACTAGCCACATAATGTAAAAATAAAACTGAGCAAGGCCAGGGGTGGCGAACAGGATGGCCTGTACCCACCAGTCTCAGACACTATCTTGTGTGTCTGGGGCATACCTTGCTTTATGTGAGGAAAGGCTTGTGTGTAGACCAAACCCCACTTTTTTCTTCCTGAAGTTCATTTGTTTATTTTGAGAGAGAGACAGAACCAGTGGCAGAGGGGCAGAGAGAAAGGGGCCAGAGGATCGTTCTGTAAGGTAAGTACACATCCCTAAAGTATCTATTTGAAAATCTTATCTGAGATGTAGGTCCTATCTGTGCTCCAGCCACCTAAGCTCTACCTAAGTCAAGGCTCAGTTTAAATGCCTCTCCGGCCCTGCAAACCATCCTCTGAAGGGATTTCTCCTCTTGGTGCACTTCTGTATCACTTATCCTCACTTGAACTCTGATACCAATTACCTAAGACCTTATATTTTTAGGGGGCTGTAATTTTTGTGCAGTTTTCACTGAACTTAAGGACAATGTCACATCTTCCGCTTCTCCAAGATGCACAGAGTGCCCGTCAATGTCACTTGCACAAAGGGGCCTACAGCATCATTTGGTTGACTGAATTCAGATTTTTCACGTCATTCATGGAATTCAAATAAACTAAAACCAGTTCCCATTTTAAGGGATTATGTGCATCCAGAACAAAGGGTTAAAATAAAGACTCAGTTTTAGGGGTGCTTGAGTGGTTCAGTCGGTTAAGTGTCTAACTCTTGATTTCGGCTCAGGTCATGATCGCACAGCTCGTGGGATAGAGCCCTATGTCAGGCTCTGAACTGACAGCACGGAGCCTGTTTGGGATTCTCTCTCTCCCTCTCTCTCTACCCCTCCTTTCCTCACTCTCTCTCTCTTCTCAAAATAAATAAATAAACAAACATTAATTTTTTTTAAATAAAGACTCATTTTTTAAGGAGAAGAAGAAATGAAACACAAAGAATCAAAGGTCTAGTAAGCAAAAAAGAAGGAAACTTCTTTCTGAGCCTCTAATAAAGAGAGGAAGTACAAAAAGATAAAGATAAGGCTCTATATACGTACTTTATTAATCCATCTTCCATGTAAATGTCAGCATAAAAGGACTGATCATCGTTGACAATTCTGCCACCCTTGATAAGAAGACGGTCACTCTAAAAAAGAAGGAAAACATAAGTCAGTCTCACAGCTAGGAATTAAGAAGTCACACCTTCCAACCCAATTCACTATTCTAGAGGTCTAGGAGGAACACATTTACTTAAGACATCTGTGTGCTCAATGCACTCAGTGTTTGAACTGAGTATATTTGTTGGGGATCCAGTCTTTCATGTTTGCCTCTAATTCAAACTCTAGAGTTTCACCTCTTGCTTCTGCAACCTGCCACAGCCACATAGAAACAGAGCTGCTTGAGGAAAGACACTCTTTTATTATTTTCTCCGGCTCACTAAGCAGTAAATTTTAGAGTGGTATGTAATATACACCTCAGTGCCTGCCACCTTGTTGGCACTCAACAATGATTCTCTAAAATAGAACTTAGGATCATGCATACAATGAAATAGCCTTTAAAAGTCTTTATAATGACATGAGGGTCATATCATGTTACAATTCAGGATACATATACATGTATACACACACGCACATAAGGTTGTGGAATGTATAGGAAAAGCAGTGAAGGGAAAAAAAAACAAATACCTATGGTATTCTATAGTATTTAATCCAGGGTGGAGAAATTGTGCAGGATGCTCATTTGCTTCATGAAACTCTCACGTTTTCTGAAATGGTTCTGTTGCCTTTATTACGAGAAAAAAATGCTTTTCTTATAATTAAAGTCTTTTTAAAAACTGTAACTTAGATGAAGTTTGGATAAGTGATCAAATTGGAAACAATGCAAATACACTCCAAGCTAATTAAAAAAACACAAACATATATTTTATACATGTCAGGAGAGGGACAAATCAGTGTCAGCTTTTGAAATCACAGATGCCATTAAATGAGTGAATGGTGCTTAGACTGTGGCATGAGGGGTGGATGCAGCTTCAGTGGGCTCCAGGGGGAGAAGAGAAATCTCTGGAGCCTGGCTAAGTGGGACTACAGCTTGAAAGAAGAATGGCACATTGCATTTTTTAAGAATTCAATTCACAGACTTCAATTCCATCCATCCACCCATCCGTTATTCATCCATCCATCTATCTACCCATCCATCCATCCATCCATCCATCCATCCATCAATCCATTATTCAGCCATCCATCCACATACCATCCATCCATCCACTCATCCAGCAAGCAGTTATCTAATATGAATGACTAAATACATAAGGAGGCTGCAATTATTGAGTCACACCATGGTGTTGCTCTTATAAAATCTAAATGGGATATCTGGCAATAAAGGAAAAAGAAAGTCAACAAAACAAATAAAACAATATAAAATTGTATTAAGTGTCACAAAACATAGGGGAGTGGGCTTGTTTTAAACAGAGGCTGAAAGAGGCTCTTGCAGGGAAGATCACCTAGATGGGGTGACGATGGAGAACTGCAGGCTGAGGGAACAGCATGTGCAGAAGCCCTGCAGTAGAAATAGGTTTTCTTTGAAAGCCTGAAAAAGATCAGTGTCAAGACAGGGAGCTTAGGGATCAAGGAGGAAAGCGGCAGAGATGAAGGTGGCAAGGCAGGTAACTGGCTTTCAAAAAGGACATACGTTGTACGGGGAAGGAAGCCCCCAAAGACGCTGATTTCTAGCTTCGGAAAAAAAAAAAAAAAATGGTGTGAATAGGGCCAGAAAATGAGAATTGAGGCTAGGGCTGCACATGGGATATAGCAAAGTGCCCCTTCCAAGGTACTACAGGAGAGTAAGAAATTTCATCATGACAGACTGTCAGGGGAGAGGATCTGAAAGAGATATGGATCAATGAGGCACTTATAAAAATACCCACATATGCAGGGAAAATGTGCTAATGAAGTCAAATACAAATTCCTACCACACGTGACCCACAAGCCCCTCCTGATTTGGCAGTTAGCCAATATACCCATTCTCATTTCTATCATGTATGGCCTCGTGTTTCACACCACGGCAAACCAAGAGACATGTAGTTCTTGTCATGTAGCAGGCTCTCTGGGCACTAAGACTTTACAAAGAAGCTCCCTCCACCTTCCCGTATGTATTCATGTAGTTTCTGACAACCACCCCCTCCTCTGTCAAGCCTCCAGTCAAAGGGTTTCTCCTGTAGGATGCATTACCTGACTTGCGAGCAAATTCCACCTGCTCCCCTTGCAATTCAGTTCAGACAACTTTGTTGTTCTACAATAGTTGCTTGACTGTTCAACTGTCTCCCAACCAGACCAAAGACACTATAGTCTTGGAACCATGCATCTTTTGGTCTTTTCACCTTCGTTCCTGGAGCCCATCCTAGACAGCTGTTAAATACTGATAAAATGAATGGGTAAAGGGTGGGACACAGGAGGTCATATCATGTCATTATGATGGAAAGGCCATCTGAGTCAGAAAACGATGTGATGTGACCAGAAAACTGGACTATCATTTTTACAGTAATTGCAAAATTATATGAGGCGGTCCCAGAGCTGTGCTTCCCAAACTAGGGTGCATATTAGAAAAATATATTCCCAGGGCCTGCTGCAGACCACCAGATCCGTACTTTATAAACTCCAGAAGCGGCTCGCACACAGCCATCAGCCAATCCAACACCAAGTCAGAGATAAGCACCGGAAACCATTGTTCTGTGTGTTCCAGGCACAGTTCTGTGTGTCTGGGAAGGCAGAAGAAGCTTCATAAAAACGGGACGCCTGGGTGGCTCAGTCAGTTAAGCGTCTGACTTCGGCTGAGGTCATAATCTCACGGTTTGTGAGTTCAAGCCCCGTGTCAGGCTCTGTGCTGACAGCATGGAGCCTACTTGGGATTCTGTTCTCTCTCTCTCTCTCTGTCCCTTCCCAGCTCTCTCTATATCAAAAATTAATAAACATTAAAACAAATAGTCTTGGTAACTACAAGGTTTCCTTCTAACAGCTCAGTGCTTTTCTGATGTTCTTTATCTTCCTAGCAAAGAATTGAAGTAAGTTGCTGTTTGGAAAGGGGCCAGCTAGCACCCATACTGAGCCCAGCTATGAAATATGACCATCCTCCTGCCTAGGGGAACATCCACCCTAGGGAACAACAGGTATGATCATTACTTCCTTCAACAAGCATCAGATGTTAGCAAAGGGGCATGGTATCTCAGGCCCATGGTACATCAGGGGGATTGTAAGAGGTGATCCAAGTGTAATTAACATCATTGAGATGGCATCGCTGGAGACTCCTCAAATGCTAATTAGATAAACCTTCTCCGGCTCAATAATCCAGAATCTAAGTAAATAGAGCACAGAGATGAATTACAGGTCTCGTGTAGGTTTCAGAGATAGGACTAACAGGGCTCTTGCTCTATGGACTGCGTTAGTACTAATATTATTTGTTTTCATCATGCAGAGCAGAAATATCTAAACCTCAATTCACAGAGCTCAAACAAATGCTGCCCCTGGGGATCCTCAGTTTGTCCCCTACCTTTTATTAAAGTGGTAAATAAAACTACTTCATTCATTTAACTCTTGCCGTGCATGTGGGATCTGCCACAAAGGGTAGCTTAGGCAAAGTGTCATCAGACGCAGGAAAATCTGAAAGGCAAGTCCTGGGTTTGGCGTTGAAGAACGACATCACTACTGACCATCCCCTGGTCATAGAAAACCAAACCTCACTGGGTACAAAGCATGCTTGTCTGTGAGTTCACAACCCAGCTCTACAGATTAACACAAGCTAGGCCTGAAAACCAACAAGACAAACAAATCTGACATCTGTGATTAAAAGTCACCCTCGATGATGTTAGGACTGGTCAATGTGGTCCTGCGGGACTCTTCATTTTCTGTTCCCAGAGGCTGATGATGTCAAGCATCCATGAGGTGACACCAGAAGAGGTAAAACGGTCTAGTCTGGACATCCACCAACGTTTCTCATGTAATGATACATACAAAGAATGATGGTATTTTGAGAGCACACTGGGATAATCTGGAGGGTATATGGAACCCAAAATAAAACTATTCAGAGCCTAAAATAACCGAGGACTCTGACTGCCTTGGGCCCTGCCCAGCTGCCAAGGGCTGGGTATGGTGAGCTCTTGAAGGCCAGTGGGGTGCAAGGCATAACAGCCGGCCAGGCTGGGTCTGGCTGGCTTCTCCTATCACTAGGACAATCAGGTAGACCAGTTAATGAGGTGTGTGATTTTGAGTTAAGACCTAACCCCTCAGAACTTCAGTTTTTATTAGCTCAGAGTGGATAATAATACCTAGCTCACCTCACAGCACAGGTGCCAGGAATAAATGGGGGGGCCGGGGGGTGGGAGTATGTGTCTGTGAGTGCATATACACGTATCAGATAGCCAACACACAGTAAACACTTCTACTAAATATTAGCTATATTGATTCTGTTCATATTATTTACAGCATTTTTAAGTATTTTTAGAAGTCTAGAGGCACCTGGGTGGCTCAGCCCATTAAGCATCCGACTTCAGCTCCGGTCATGATCTCATGGTTTGTGACTTCGAGCCCCATGTCGGGCTTTGTGCTGACAGCTCAGAGCCTGGAGCCTGTTTCAGATTCGGTCTCCTTCTCTCTCTGCCCCTCCCCTGCTCACTCTCTCTCTCTCTCTCTCTCTCTCTCTCTCTCTCAAAAGTAAATAAACATTAAAAAATAAATAAATAAAATAAAATATTTTTAAAAGTCTTAAATTAAGAAGTATTTTGGAAAGGGAATGTTCCCATTTTCCAAATGGGGAGATATACATAAAGGCAAGTGACTTTCTCCAAATGACACAGTTGATTAGTTCCTGTCAGAAGCAAATCCAGGTCTCCTACCTCTGGACACTGGACAGATTTCTATCTGAGGCCACTGAACCACTTATTCTGAAACCTTATGACAGGTGGCTCATTCTGACAGAGCTCTCCTCATTGTTTGATACTGAATCTGACTGTTCCAGTGCTAAAACATCTGACCAGATCTCTGTGGCAGGTAACTTCAGGAATCGAAGAACTTTTAAGCCACTACTTATAAAAGTAGTGCATTAAACCTGCCCATTACAGGCTGAGTGTGTAATTTTTTACATTTTATATTACAGCAGCTTATTATAAAGGAGTCTCAAATACAATCCAGGGTAGCACCAGCCCTTCAAGTTTAACAAAGACCAGTGTTTTTTCCTTCACTAATGTATGATAATGATTTAAAAAATCAACCATAAAAAATTTGGAGTTTGTCAGAAAAAGGGAGGGAGGAGAAAGAGGGAGAGAAGGATGGAGGAAGGAGAGAGAGAGGAGAAAATAAAGTCTGTAACAAGGGGTGTTGTTGAGAATGGCTGGACTCAGGGGAGCCTGGGTGGCTCAGTTGGTTAAGCATCCACTCTTGATTTCAGCTCAGGTTATGATCTCACAGTTTGTGAGTTTTAGCCCTGTGATGGGCTCTGCACTGGCAGCATGGAGTCCACTTGGGATTCTCTCTCCCCCTCTCTCTGTGTGCGCTCTCTCTCAAAATAAATAAACTTAAAAAAAAAAAAAGAATGGATGGATGGATGGATGGATTCAAACTAGAACAGAATGAAAGAACAGAATCTTGAACTCAAGGCTACTGGAGATGTGGGTTCCCATTTTAGTTTTTCTCGGCTAATCTTCAAGTTAAAAGAACTTAAATCACTACCTCTGTCTGTCTGAGGTAATGAGAATACGCCTCCCAGAGAAACCAGAGCCCTCTGTGGACTTCTTCCCCATGAATAAAGTCAGCCTGAGAACAGTACTTAAGACACATCTGTTCTATACTCTGCCGACATTCCAGCAGCTCAGAATAAAAACTATAATCCCAAGAACAGAAAAGGAGGATATAAAATGAAGACTGTCTTCCACAATCAAATACTGTGTTACCTGTGTACAAATCACAAAGCACAGACTCTGACCCTCAGTGGGGACTCAAGATCCTTTTAAAGTCCAGAGGAAGGCGCAGGTGGTTATTCAAAATAAATTCCCATCTGGGTAATTAGATTTAACTCCCTAGAAACATTCCTACTCGTAAGAATACACGAGGATGGGTAGACTACGTGGATGAAAACTTGTTTTTCTTCCCCAAAGCGGCATCATTTAAAGAGAGAAAGGGCATTCTAAGGTAGTCCAGTTCACACAATATAGTATTCAGGAAAGCATACCGAATAGGCTCCAGGAGACCAGAGTTCCCATCCTGGTTCTGCAGGATTGGGTGAGACACACAGACGCCTGGACAAATGACTTCACTTCTCTGGGCTTCAGTCACCTCAAAGGGGACAATGATACCTTTCTCTCAGGATGCTAGCTAGGATTATGGGGACACTGTATGTACAGGGCTGAACTCTTAAATGCTTAATACATGTGAGCTGCCGTCTTTAGTAGAACCGGCTACTGTAAAACTGCCCACTCACAAATACTCAGGAAGAAGTGAGCTAGCATTTTATTAATCAAAATATAACAGATCTTGCCATAAAGGGAATGCCAGAGACGCCAGTCTCCAGTCAACCCTCAGCAACTGTTCTCGGCTCCTGCCGCCAGCAGCCAAGCTCAGCCAAGACTTCTCCTTTTAAACTTCTCCCCCCGCCCAGAGGGCAAGTTCTCATGGCCCTTCCAGGTCATTCTTCCTCTGAAAATAAGGCTCCATGAGGATATAACAAACCACTTGCTCTTACGGCAAGGTCTTAAACCTGCCCCCAAACCCACTCTCCCTGCTCAATGTATGGATCTGTTTCCTGGATCCTCAATGACAAACATGCCATTGAGACAGAGAGAAAGAGAAAGGTCCAGGAGAAAACAGACATACCAAAGAGTGACACAGTTTCATGATTCTGAGTCTGTATTGCAACTGAGCATAGTTTCACGGTGTCGGCTGCTCCAAACCTCTAGAGTGCTACAGACGAGTCTCACGTTCTTTCTCTCCTCACCCAAATGCATGCCCAGGTGTGCTAGACGGAGGTTAACCTGGGGCATTCCCTTCAAAACTGAGCCCACTAAGCAGATTTCATAACAAATGGGAAGCCCCATTTTCACTTTCTTTATTATGTTCACTTTGGCCCTGGAGGGACAGAACCCAAGGCAAGGAAAGGCAGGAACACAGAAGAAACAGTAGCCACAGAGAGTATTAACCCAGGGCAGGGTGGCCACTCAGTCTTGGGAACTAAGAACTTCAAAGCCAGCTATGTGCATTCTTCCCTCCCCAGAGCCATGTTAACTGTCTTAAAGATGTGATTATCAAAGGGCCAGACAAGTTATGTAGCCTGCCCTGGGTGAGAATGGAGAGGGAGGTGAACTGTGGGTGGTATCTTAATCCTAGCCCCCTGATAACAGTCTTTCCATCTGCAGCAGCATTCCAGACACATGTGAGCACAAGTGGATAACCAGGTTAGAAATGAGAGCAGGGGAGGGGAGGTGGACAGGAGGAGCCACAAGGCCACTTCATTCGCAAGGAGGAAGGTCAGCTGGGCCTATGAAGCCCAAACCTCAGATGCTCATGTACCATTTTCAGACGTTTGACATAACCTGCTAGAAACTGTGCTGTCATTTACTTAATATTAGCCTTACATCAATGTGTTCTAAAAGTAAACGCTGCCTTACTCCTATAAACTCTAAGCTAGTATCACCTACCAAAAATAGTCGGCGAACCTAGGAATGAATACTATAAAAGCATCACTACACTTTGGCTATGTTTGCTGCCTTCGAAAGGATTCTAAAGGATGAGCTCAGATCTGCTACCTTTGTTAAAATGAAGTTACCAAGTATCGGGCAGGTGTCCAATTCAGAACAGCAGTACACTGAGACATCTTCCTTGAACTATTCAAACAGGTTAGAACAATAATTAGAAAGGGGACAAAATGTCTTACTGGGGGATACAATGTCAGAATGCCCTCTGACAGAACGACTTAAAACGATCAAATGTAGCAGCAGGGATACCACCCCTCAAGACCTAGACTACCATGGGCCAAAATGGGCTTGTCAGAAGCAAGAGCAGGGCTCCGAGCAGAGTCACAGGGATCTCTGAGATTCTGGGCAGCACAGCAGAGGAAGGAGATTACCAGGGATCACAAAGAATCACTGTGTCAGAAGGTAATGGGGAATGAGAGAAAGAGGCAGAGTCAGGTAGATCTAGTGTGAGGATACACCTGCCATATCAGAAAGCAGGAAGAGCCAGGGCCTGGATAAAAGAAGAAATTGGCACATATTTAGCTGGACTCTGGGAGGGAAATATGGAAAGGTGACTGTCTTGGATGGCAACCAGGCCTGCCAGCAGTGTGCAGAGCCATTCAGAGTTGAGGGAAAGACCAAGGGGGTGTGCAAGCCAGACCTGCATTTGCATCTCTGCTACTTAAGTACAGGTTTTAGGCAGGTGACTTGATCTATGTCTGGGCCTCAACTTCCCTAGATGAGTGGAACTCAACTAATCTCAGCTTCCTTAGCTTTAGCTCTCTACAAAGGCCTGCTGATGGATCTGTAAAGTACAGATATATTTCAACAGATATCGAGTACAATAACGTCTACCTCACAGCGCTAGTGTGAGAATTAACTATCAGGCAGGGTCGACACTTAGAAAACACTCCCTACGTGGTAGGCATCGCAAATATTGCTACTACAGCTGCTGCTAGCACCGTGCTACCACCGCCATTTGCGCTTATTCTACGGATACACAAAGGCAAAACCAAATCACCGTAGAAATGTAATGTAGGTATTATTTATTATACATAAATTATTTAGTAGTAGTAGTAGTAGTAATAGCAGTATATAAAATGTGTAGCTCAGGACCAGAATGTAAAGTAGAATATAGACTAAAGAAAAGCCAGCGCTTTAAAGAATTAATTCGTGGCTATCTTGGGTCTGGATTTATGTGACAGTTTTGTGTTTTATTATGTTTTTGTTTTTGTTGTGCACTGTTACTTACTAGGACTCAAATCCACGTGCTATGGGTGACAGTGCTCTGCGCATATGCAGGCTAGAACCCCGGGATCCAGCTTCATTCAAACAAGATCCCTTGCCCCTTCAGCTCAACAGCCTGTGCAAAAGGCAAATGCCTACTTCATCAGGAAGGAGCGCATGAAATTTCAACCCAGGCCTCGATTCGATGGGCTTAATAATTCATTCCTGAAACACACATTTGTGTGACTGCCACCTGTGAAGTTGTATGTTAGGAGCATGTAGGAAAAGTAAGGTGTGAACACAAATAGCAAGATGAAGTAGAGAAAGGGTATAACTATCGACGGTAAAATGATCAGGGGTTGCCAGTGGTTTGAGGAGGTGGTGAGTGAGGGGGATGGGGGTGTGTGCTGGTGAACAGGTGAAGGGATGGAGCCCTGGAGATTTTCGGGGCAGTGAAACTATGCCGTAAGGTACTTTAATTGTAGATACGTGACAGGATGCATTTGTCAAAACCACAGAACTGCACAAGAGTAAACCTTAATGTACAATTAAGGACTTTTATTAATAACAGATCAATACTGGTTCATCATTTGTAACAAATGTACCACACCAGTCAGAATGATAATAAAGGGAAACAATGGGGTGGGGTGGCGGGTGGGGAATGAAGGGAGTTTATGAGAGTGCTCTGTGCTTTCTGCTCAATTTTTCTGTAAACCTCAAAGCACTCTAAAAAGTCTATCAATTAAGAGAGAGAGAGAGAAAGAGAAAGGGAGAAAAATCCTCTTTCCGGTAGAAATCAAAGAAGGGTCCACAGAGGCCCTATCAAAGGAGATCTTGGGAAAAATCACTGGTCTGGACACACAGGTATGGCCAAAGGTAATTCTGATCAGAGTTGGGGGGAGGGGGGGACAATAATTCATAACAAGCATTTACTGAAACCTTCTTAGGGACTACAAACTCTTCAAAGAGTTCAATGTATCCACAGAGAAATGCTAAGAATTACATGTTGTTATTCTCCTCATTGAATTGATGAAGACATGAAAGCTTATGGGGAGGCTGGCTCATGGCCTGACATCACATAACCAGTTGCTTGGAGAGCCAGTATTATCAGGGCAAGAAATGTACTTCTATGGGACAGCGTGGTGTTGGGCAGGGTCCCTGATGCCTAGGATCCTAGAATGGGGAATGCAAGAGACGGTTAGTGAAAGAGTTTGACCTTTATTCTGTGGATCCCGGAGCTCCAGAAGGAGTTTGGGAAAACAAATGAAATACAATCTCAGAGCAGAAAAGAAAATGAAGCTGACAGAATAACCATGCTGGAGATAAAGGAGCTGGTTAGAGAGTCACAGCAAGTGGCCAGAGAAAAATACAAGAAACAACCTATACAGTTCAGGGTTCCAGGAAAGAGACAGAATATCCAAACTAGATTATTAGAGAGTTTGACAAAGTGTGGGCAGGGTTTGGGAAATTAAATGGATGTGCAGCATTCCCAGGGCCAACCAACAGCAGGGAGCCACGCCATCCCCACGCCTGAAGTGGACAAGGGGAGGCAGTAATGACCCGGCTGAAGAGGGCAGCTTTATGGACGGCTCTGCCTGACAGGAGCTGTGACCTTCCAAAGTGGCATGCAGCCACTCCTCAGTGACCCAGCAGGAAGGAATCAGGAGGCCAAGATACCCGGTTGTTCACCCGCCATCCAATCTCCTAGTTGCGCCGCAGGAACTGACACCACGTAGGAGCCCAAGGCCAAAGGGGTTGGAGACGAAGGCCAGACAGCGCCGGAGCCTGGAGCCGGGCAGGAAACGTGGACTGGGCAAGTGGAGAGTCAAGCCGAAAATATCCCACCCAGTCCCTGAATATCCAACCACGGCACATGATGTCATACACTGCAATACAGCCACACAATGGCTTGTCAGACAGCTATTTTTTAAACAAGCTAAATCTGTCTCTTGACTTTACAATAAGTCACAGATCAGTGTGACAAATATGATACTATTCTTGCAAAAGCAAAAAAAAAAAAAAATACTACATGTAAATGGGTTTATGATGTTTTTGTGTGAGCAGGAGAAAGGTCTGGAAGGATGTACACCACATTATTAACACTAGATATGGTAGGGGGAAGGGATGCAGAGGGAAGAGGTATGGAAAACTTAGAAAATTTTTCCTTTCTTTTTCTCCAGTATTTACTGACATTATTTCACTAGCTGCGCAAAGCATATGCCATTTTAACTGTTTTACAAGGGGTTTAATAAAGAAAATTACAAAGAGGTAAAAGAACAGGGTGACTGCTATGCTCCAGGTGACAGCAAGAATATGGACTAGAAAATGCATGGCATGCCATGGAGGAAAGCTAGAATTCACTCAGCAACTGAGGGGGAATGGAAAATGACATGTCTAAGTTGACCGAAGTTTCAAGGCAAGGTGGCCAGGAAGAACTTATGAATAAAAATGGAGAACAGATTAGACTCCTATGTGGAACTTGAGAAACTTAAGAGAAGACCATGGGGGAAGGGAAGGGGGAAAAATAGTTACCAACTAAGACGGAAGGACGCAAATCCTAAGAGACTCTTAAATACAGAGAACAAACTGAGGGTTGATAGTGGGGAGGGGAAAACAGGTGATGGGCATTGAGGAGGTCACTTGTCAGGATGAGCACTGGGTGTTGTATGCAAGCGATGAATCACGGGAATCTACCCCCAAAACCAAGAGCACATTGTGTACACTGTATGTTAGCCAATTTGATAACAAATTATATTTTTAAAAAATGGAGAACAGGAAAGAGTAACAAAGTTGAGGTGTAAGAGTATAAATAACAATTCTGAGGTACTGGTCAACCACACAGCCATGAAGCAAAGTTAGAGATGGAGGCCTGTGATTTAGGAGAATGGGCAAGTGTCAACGGACGGACTGGAGCTAATGCCCTACTCAAAATGGCGATACCAACTGAAAGGCAACAAAGGACAGTAGAAAGACTCTGGGAATGGGGGGTCAGAAGCCCTGGATTCTGGTCTTAGCTCTGTGACCCTGAGCAAGGCACTGGGCCTCTCTGGGCTACTATCCAATGAGTGGTATTCCCTTCCTCTTTTAGAAGCGGACTCCTCTTTGATCATTTCCGACTGGCAGCTGGCTTTGACTGGGCCTTTAGAATGACAGGGAAGCCTACTGAATTCCAACCCTATTGCTTCTCGGAAACAAGAAACTCTTTCACTGAGGCTGAAAGCCGGCCCAAGGCAATTCCCAGAGGAGAAATGCGGGCTTGGGCCTCAGAATGTGTGAGCGGCACCTTCAAATGACAGGCGACTGCTCCCCATCTATTTGTGGAGGCCACAGGGATTCTTCTCCAAGTCTGACCTTATACTTTTAAAATTGGCGGGGCTGCCCAGGCATTGCGGTTATAAGCACACAACCACTGACTTATGCAACTTCCCAAAACTGGTCCTGTGGTGGATGCATTAAGAGAACATACAGCTGTGATGTTCCAGCTCACATCACGTGGCTGCAGAAAGGGTCCTTGGAGAGAGATCGTGGGAGGAAGGGACTGTTTCCAAGACGTTTCCCACTTTGTTCTGCCTTGGAGCCCAGACGTCAGAGATTGGGTCTGTACAGGAGAGCAAAGAGGGGCCTCATCATTCACTTTGTAGCTAAAGAACCCAAGTGATGAATCAGTGCCAGATGGATTGGGGAAAGGGGAAGGGCTGTGGAGTCCCAGTCCTTGCTGCAAAATGAGGAAAATGATATCCACCCCAAAGGACTCAAGTGAAAATTAAGCCCAAATTCTGGTGCATGGTAGGTGCTTGATAAATGCAGGCTTCTTTACAGGCTGGGACACAAATCTCAGGTCAGCGCTTCTCACCTGGATGCCTGCTCACTCTCTCCTCTATCCCTGAAAAATAGCTTGGCTTTTCATTTCTTTTTAGTGTGCACATGTATGTGTGTCTATATCTTTATTTATAAGTTTCTTTTTAGTTTATTTATTTATTCTGAGAGAGAAAGGGTGGGGGGGGAGCAGAGAGAGGGGGACAGAGGATCCAAAGCAGGCTCTACGCAGACAGCAGAGAGCCCTATGCAAGGCGCGAACCCATGAACCACGAGATCGTGACCTGCGCTGAAGTCGGACGCTCAACTGACTGAGCCACCCAAGCTCCCCTTTAAGTTTTTTGGTTTTTTGTGGGGTTTTTTGTTTTGTTTTTTTGTTTGTTTGTTTGTTTTTTGAGAGAGAGAGAAAGCACGTGCAGGAGAGAGGCAGAGAGAGAAAGAGGGAGAGAATCCCAAACAGGCTCCACGATGAAAGCACTTGAGCTTGAAGAGGGGCTCGAACTCACGAACCATGAGATCATTACATGAGCCAAAATCAAGAGTTGGAAACTCAACTGACTGAGCCACCCAGGTACCCCATGTGTGTCTATGTATCTTAACTATCTTCCTATAAGAACCCAAATACTTTCTAAGGAGTACGGGGAGCTGAGGGGATGGACCAGTTCACTCTTTCTTCTGGCTCTTTCTGGACACAATTCGCAGACAATGGTAATAACTGATTCTCTTGGTTGGTTTTCTCTCTGCCTAGAAACCTGCAAACCCACAGCTCTGTTTTTATTTGACAGATAGGTGATTATTAAAGAAGTAGCTATTTTTTCACTCTTGAGCCCCAAACTTCTCCAAGTTCTACTGGGCAGAGAAAACTGCAGGTGCTCTGAGAACAAGGACTTCAAGCAGTCAGGTGGAATTTGAATGAAATGAACCCTTGAAATAAATACAATTGAGCCTCCATTTAAAAATGATCAGAACTCAAAAAATGAGATTGGCAGGCAGTTAATCCTATAACAAAAACCCTATTCACACAATAGGCACCTCCTAGAATGTACTTAAGACTGCCTTTCCTATTTGCAAATATCATGCTGCAATCACAAGACTACATTCCCCATTCTTGAAAGCCTGCAGACTTCATTCCTACCTGCCAAGTCTTGACGTTGCTTCTCTGCTTCATAATCACTATTTAACATTCTCGGATTCTAACATCAGGAGAATCATCTTTTGAAATAATTCCCAAATAGTCCGTTCTTTTATGACCTGTCCCTGCTCAGAAATGTTTCAAAAAGTGGTACAAGGACTGAAGTTTAGAGTTGCAAATGTTTGATGCATACCCAAGCAAGATGTGCATGGTGACATGTTTCCAATTGTGTCTAAAAAACAGCAAACATATAACAAGCTTTGCAAGTGCCATCAAGTTGGCTCAGAGAGAGCAGGTTTCCATTCACGTGTTACCACTTTTGTCCCTGTTATCCCAAATCTTGTCACCTTCATTCACTGTCTCATTCATTCGAGGTTAGACTGAGCCAAGCCTTGGTGACACAGTGGGGAAGGACACAGACGCGATCCCTCTCACCAAAGAGCAGATACCTCAGTAGCCCTCTGACAACCCTGTTTCTTTGACACCTGTTTTCCGCAAACCACTGGCCCTAAGGAAAGCACATTAGCTTTTCATTCACTGATCTATTTATCCATTCATTCTGTCATTTAATGTTTACAAATGGCTCCTAGTCACAGTACATGAACAAAAATAAATTCTCTGTCATTGTACTGCAGTGGTTGAAAAAGCAAAGAATAAGTTAAGTTAACTAAATTAATAACTTAATTTCAACAGCAGACAGTGGAATTCAGAAAGAAGGCAAGGGGACAGTGGAGGCTTGGAAGAGTCTGGAACTGCTTCTGATTATGTTTTCAAAGAAGGCATGTCTAAGAAGCTGTCAGCTGAACGGAACTCTGAATGATCTGAGGGAGCAAACCAAGGAGAGGACTGCTCTTAGGAAAGACTGTTCCCCACTCCCAGGGAGCAGCAAGCACAGCAGTTCTGAGCTGGAGGTGAACGTGTCAGGTCCCAGGGAGTGCGAGGGCAAAGGATGACTGGTGCAAGTCACTGAGGACCGGTTGGCAGGACTGGGAGTCTGGGGAGGAAGTCACAGGGCCAAGCCAGATGGAACCTTGACAGCCACTGTCTCTTTTACTCCAAGTGCAACAGATGTTGGAGCTGGAGAAGTGACTTGATCTCATTTACGTTTTTAAAGGATCACCTTGGTTATGCATAAAGAACGACCTCATGTGTAGGTAAAGTGGAAGCACAAAGATCAGTTAAGGGGTTGCTTCAATAAGACAATGGAGGCTTGAGCTAGGATGGTGCTGAGTGATGAGAAATAGTGAGAAGTGATTAGATTCAGATTCCACTCTGATGCTGAGCTGGTATATAGCTGAGCTGAGCCTTAATGCCAGTTTCTGCCGAAAACAAACCCTATCCACCTCTTAACTTGAGAGTGTCTTCCTTACCAATAAAGTCCGAGTAGCTTTAACCTCTATATTTAAGCACTGCTAGACCACACAAAACAGGGAGGACGGAGCGGCAAGAGAGCCATTTACATTCAATAAATAAAGCACCTCATATTTCCCATATGATTTCCCACATTTCCCATATTACTCTTTGGGTTTACCAGTAGATCAAATTAATTTGATTTTTTTTTTTCTTTTTTAGCTGACTGAATATTTATCAGGCCTTACTGCTGAAAATTCTTCTAAGCTATGCCATTATAAAACTCTGGCATAGATAGTTCCCACATCCACTCATGTCAACAGATGTATGGGTCCGGATTCCTGCTTTAGCAAATGTGACCCAGTGTGGGTAACTGATTCCCCTTCGAAGGGTCAGATTTCTTCAGGGCCTGGGGTCCATCATCCCAAACCTTAATTCTTCACTCTGTACAACTGCCCATTTTGCAAGTAAAGGTATGAGCCACTTGGGAAGACTTTGTAGTACAACTCAACTGGCTTAATTATCTTTTAAAATTTCCCTGATCTCTATATTTATCCTAAAATCAGGGGCAAAATTTTTCCTGTCCAATCCATTAAGTGGATTCTAAGTCACTGAGGTTCAGGAATAAGTGTTTTCTTCTTCCTAACTTTAAACAACTAGATAATACTGGTGACCCAACAGCTTGGATTAACTTCCTTTTTGGGAAGTAGCATCATGTACTAAGTAAGGGTTTAAAGTTAGACAAGGAGGTGAATTGGGAGCTCACTCTATTAGTTACTTACTCACTGGGTAACTTTACATAAGCTAACCTTCGGAATCTCAGTTTCTTCATCTGTAAAGTGGAACTATTAATAATTACCATCTAGGCATAAGGAGGAATGAGATGCCATATACAATATTACAACTAAAAATCAGTTAGGATAGGATCTAATAGGACATAATTTCTCACACTAATCATTTAGGTTTCTCTTTTCTGTTCATTGAGAACTTCCCAAGTTTGAAGATTTAAGTTTTTAAATGTCTTTGCCCTTAACTTCCCCCAGTATTAGTTTGCTAGGGCTACCATAACAAAGTCCCACAGGCTGAGCATCTTAAACAATGGATTTTTTTTTTTTTTCTCATAATCTGGAAACTAGAAGTTCAAGATCAAGGTGTGGGCAGGACTGGTTTTCCTCTGATGCTTCTCTCCTTGACTTATAGGTGGCCTTCTCCATCTTATGTCTGCAGATGGTCTCACTCTGTGACTAGGTCCTAATCTCTTCTTACAGAGCCAATCATAATGGATAAAGGCCCACTCCAATGACCTCATACTTTAATCATTTCTTTTAAGGCCCTATCACCAAATCCAGTCACATTCTGAGGTACTGGGGGTTAGGAACTCAACACTAGAACTTTGAGGGGACAAATTTCAGCCCTTAACACATCCTCAACCTTTTCACCTCAAAAAAAAAAAAAAAAAAAAAAAAAAGTATGAGAAATGCACTGAACTAAAGCAAGAGAAACAGATTCTATGCTTCTTTTTTCTTTTTCCTTAACTGTTTTGCTGTGTGACCTTTGGCAAATTATTTTCCCTCTTTGGCCCATATTTTCTTAATCATTAAAATGAAGGGGTTGTAATAATGGATCCCTTATTTCTCTGCCTGCCCTCAACTGAGCAAAGCTAAGTTTTCCCCATAATTTCTCACATCAAAGACGATCTGAGATAGAGCATGCAATAAAGTAACTGAAATAAAAACAAAACAAAACAAAACATACCTTCTTTGTGGAATCAGCCCAGGATGAAGTCTCTAGAAGCAGAGTATTAAATCCAATTGCTTTAAAACCTTCTAAGTTGTTTACGCCCTCTGTCTCTGTAAGGCCATAATTTAAACCAATTTACTTGGATAAACCAGAAACCTCAAGCTGAATTTATCAATATCCCCCAAACAAAGTAATCTCATCAAGACTGGGGACACAAATTGGCTTTGAGGGAAAGAGTATATGATTTCAAATAAAGGTCTCCTTGAAAGAATTAAAGGGGGGGAGGACTTTTAAAAACAAACGTACATACACACAGGGAACGTAAAATTAAAACCAGCTTCCAAGCTCCTAGGTTAAGCCATTAAGGAGAGGAGAGAAGGAGCTGGGCACGTCTTCCCCTCCAGCTGCGTAGCCTCAGGTCTCAGGACACTGTGTACCTCTACAAATGTCACAGCTGCAGTGACTCAGACAGGCAAGCAAGGGTGGCAGTGAGAAAACCAATGTGCTCCCTCAAGAGCAGAAGAAGAGAGAGGGAAAGCGGAACTCTCCATGGAAAACGGCCCAACTGCCAAAGCAATCAGAGCAATGACAAGCATATTGGAGGACGATGAAAGATGGCGGGATGCAAATCTGTAGTCCATCAGTCTTGAGCTGAGAAACTCTGGGTAGGTCACTCAACCTGTCATCCTCTAACAGCTTTTGACTTAACTTCAGCTAAAAAAAAAGCCACTGGAAACAAATCCACAATTTCACTTTTGTTGTTAAGACCAAGATCCTGGAAACAAACAAAAAAATTAAACAAAGTGGGATGGATTAATTTAACCAGATCCCCAAGCACTGGGATAATATGTGGGTTTTGTAAATTATGGTATGGAAGAATATTTGAAACATGGAAAGATGCCATAATATATTGTGGAATGAAAGGCAGGACATAAAACATCATAATACTATGTGGTACGATTTTAATAAATGGCATCTATAGTCATAAGAAACAATTCTAGATGGGTGTACTCAGAGAATTTATAATGGCTGTCTCTGAGTAATTTAACTCTAGTTATTTGTATTGTTCTCATTTTGTTTGTTTTTGGTAAAATTTTCTATAACCCTCATGCTGTTTTTTGTATTTGAAAAAAAAAATCCTACTTAATTTTAAAATCTCTGTGCTGCGGGGAGCCTGGGTGGCTTAATTGGTTAAGCGTCCGACTTCCACTCAGGTCATGACCCCACAGTTTGTGAGTTCGAGCCCCACATGGGGCTCTGTGCTTACAGCTCAGAGCCTGGAGCCAGTTTCAGCTTCTGTGTCTCCCTCTCTGCCCCTCCCCTGCTCACGTTGTCTGTCTGTCTGTCTCCGTCTCTCTCGCTCTCAAAAATAAATAAACATTTAAAAAAATAAATAAATCTCTGCGTCCTACCCTAAACCAAACAGTAGAAGCAGCCCTAATTCATTCAGTCCCACTTGCGTCTCCGTTTCTTCATCTATAAGGGAAGTCTAGATTAAAATAATCTCTAAGGGAACTCCGACTCTATGAATCTCACAGAGCTACATGTAATCAAAACCTCAGCAGAATCTTGCTTTGGATTTATGGAGAAGCTGGGGAGTGTCCTGTAGGCTATGGAATGAGAAGGAAGGATTCAAATTCATGTTAAGAAGAAACCCTCATTGGTATTTTTGTTAATTCAATGCAAAATGGCCTTCATTGCTACGAGGGGTGGCCCCCTAACAGGTTGGCCCTGTAGATATAACAGTCTGCAGCTACTCAGGACATGGGAAGGGAGGCTGCCCCTAAAGGGAAGACTGGAGGGCTTCCGGAACCAGGCAGTGCTCATGCAGAGGAGGGCACCAAATGGCTGTTCTCTGCACCTCCCAGAAAACCTCAGCCTGCTCACACCTCACAGGAAACAGGTGCAGAGAAGGACTTAACCCTGGACTTGAATTAAAGGCACTCCAATTTGAACCACTGTCTCATGACACTGGAGGTGGGAGATGATAAAAGAAGGTAGAATGTAACTCTGCCCTGCAGAGTTAAGACTGTGGGCTGACTAAGTTTGAATTTTGGTGCCACCGCTGAAGGCTTGTGTGATCCTAAGCAAATTTTCTGACCTCTCTAAGTTTCCTCCTCAATAAAATGGGAAGAGTGAGTTGGAAATCCATCTATGTAACTGCACAGTTTTGAGGATTGCATGAAATAATGAAAGAAAACCACTTAGCACAGGATGAGATAAATGCTTGTTGTCATTGTTATTGATATTAGAAGTAGGAGTAAACTAATTTCCCCTCTGTGTTCTAGACTAGATGCTCCAGGGACAAGCACTACATTGCTAAGTCCAGAGCCAATGGTCAATACTTATTATATAATCAAAAAATAGTTAATGCTATTATACTCGATCATGTTATACATCACATATTCTAATATATAAAGTATTTCAAGTGCTTTCTGACCTGAAGTATTAGGTTCCATAAATACATTTGGATTCTTCATTTTGCCTTCTCTTGTAAGTGCTCCCTTTGAAAGGATCTAGTGACTATTATTACACAGAGATTATTGAGACCATCAACTGTATGGTTTACAGCCAGGGATGAACTTGGTAAAACGTGCTTGAAGTTTAACTATCCTCACCCATCAAAGCAAAAGAATGAACTTCAGAATAATTGCTAATCACAGGAATAGCTCCAAATACAAGCCCCGAGAAAGTGGACAGATGCAAAGGAGTGACGGACTAAAAATCTTTGAGTAAACACACACACAAAAGCATAGGAACATTCCATCTAAAAGGCTAACCCTAAACCGGAAAGCAAAAAAGAACTATGGGCGACTCCTTCACCAAGCTTTCTAAAAGGAGGAGTTTTCTGTACAAATGCAGACTGGCCTCTCTAACTGCTGCTAATAATTCCAATGGCTTGTGGTTTCTATGCAAAGACAGAAAGGCTTCAATTAAGACCTATGTTAGATCCTGGTTCAAAAAGTCACAGTGACGACTTTGTCTGTTTGAAGGAAGGCATAAAGGTCTCTTTAAATCATTTGCTGGAAGAGAAACAACAGGTCCGTTTGCAAGCAAGAAGTACCCAGGTAGGCCCTGACACAGGCTGAGAATGAGGCCAGAAGCAGGATTTGGAAGAAGAGGAGGAAGGGAGGCCTGAGAAGAGAGAAGAACAAATGAGGGCTGGGCTCCGACTGCCCAAGTCAGAGTTGAGCCGGAGTTGACTCGGCTTGCTCTGCTAATGGGCTGCCATGTTTCTCCTGGCTCTGATTTTGTGCCGGTTTCTGAGAGCCAAGCCTTCTCTCGTAAAAGCTAATATTCAAGGGAGCTGTCAGTGAAAGGGAGGAGGATGTACAAGCACAAATGTATGCACATTTCTGGTCATCTTCTGATCATCTTCTGACTTGAAATTATTCCAGCAAACTAAGTGTTAAATGTATCCATTCATTCAGCAAATATTTACAGAGGGCTTAATATGTGCCAGCCAAAGACTAAGTGCTACAGATTCAGTGGTAACAAAACCAAAACCACCCCTACCCCATGGGGTGTCCATGGCATGATTTGGCCTTTGGGGATGGGTTATTTCCATTGGATGGCAGCCATTACCCTTAAAATACTGGCAAGAGCAACTGGAAAGAGCTTGGTGGAGCATACATAGACTTGGAGCTGTTTTCTGTTGTTTTGCCTATTTGTTCGACCAGTCCAGACTTGGGACAATCTGTCACCTTCGTGCCCTTGATGATGGTAGCCTTACCCAAAAGAGAGACTGTATGTGTCAGCAAAGGAATCATGGTCTCATATTAATAATACTCATTTGAAATAATACCAAAGTTCTGCTAAGGAAAGGACCTACCAGTCATCATTACTCCACTTCTCTCTTGCACAGAGTCTATTAATCAAGTCTACCATCTGAGAAAAAGCCTGGGATTTTAAGTGGAAAAGGCAAGCAACCAAAGACCCTTAGACCCAACACAGATTTGGGCTGGTTGCATTCAGTGTAAGCCCTGATTTTTTTTCTCACTATGTTCTCTTCCCTCATGGGAAGGACTTAGAATTCTTCTCTGAGTTCAGAACACAGTGACAAGGGCTGATCAAGATCTCAGGATAAAGAGAAGACAAAATAAGGCTCACAGGGTCATCTGCTCTGGCAGGGACCTTGTGGATCACTTAGTTCAATGCCCTCATTTGACTGACGCAGAATTGAGAGGGATAATAAGGGTTTGCCCAAAGTCACATATAAATTAGAGGCAAGGGCAGGTCTGAACCACAACATGCTGACCCTCCATCCATGGTTGCCCTTCCCTGTCAAAAAAACATGAGGGCCCCTGTTCTCTGCTAGCCAGCAGCCCCCTCTCTTAAAAACTCAAGTCTCGCTTTTTCCTGCATATCTCATTGCCCAGTGCTTCCCAGGAAAAAAGAGATTAATTAAGCTATGAGAAATGTGTCCTTGAATTCCAGATGTCCCAAATAGGTTCCTGGACCACTCTAGAGTGGAGCTCCCCCATCTGGCTTAGAGTGCTGGGCATGCCCTATATTTCTCTGGCACAATGGGAACAGAGAGCTTGGCTCCTTCTGTGTCTGGGAAGCGGACAGGGACAGAGTGAGAAGGGGCCTTGGGCCCAGATCTGCACTTATGCAGGACAGGAAAATAGCATCTGCTTTTCCACCCTTCACTCCTACATGCATCTGGGCAAAAGCCAGGAGCTAACTCAGACAGCTGGCAAAGCAATGCGGGAGCCACTGTTAGAAGGACATTGCACTCACTCAGTTGTTGTTCAGGTGGTGATGTGATAGGTTTGGCCAGATCTTCCCCACTCATTCCACCCTGTGAACAGGGACCAGCATTTGTGAGCTAACAGGTGTGGACAGCTGGAGGTGATGGGGGTGGGGAAAACCACCTGTGGACACGGAGTGACTGCTTTCCTGCCTAAGAAACCAACTCACGCCCGGAGGGATCAATCCCAGAATCCTGCTTTTCCGACTGTGTGACGTTAGTCAAGGAAGGTACTTAAACTCTTGGAGTCTCTCTCCAGAGCGCAAAATGATGGTGAATCATTGCAGCTAGAGGAGCTGTTGTGCATCAAAGGAGGTAATCCATGTAGTCTGTGCTAAGACGCTCAGTAAATGGTAGTTATTAAAAGCTCCACTATGCTCAGGCCCATCTTCCTAACCACTGACTTCCCTACAATCTAATTAACAGAAGAAAGTTCCTCAAGAGAAGTTGTTTCTGTTAAGTAGACTCCACGGCAAGATGAGGGCCAAAGGAAGAGGCCAAAAGGAGTGGCTCCTCCTATTCCACCACAGTTTTTTTTTTTTGTCTATTTCGTACACTGAAATAGACATATATTGAGTTTACTGAAAGAGGGATTTCACAACAGAAGAGTCTGAAAATAGAAAATAGCCTATTTCTCTGGTTTGTCCAGAGTCTTTCTCATTTGTTTCTGAATGGCCTATGGAAAATGGGAGAAAAGCTAAAACGGAACACTGATTTGAGAAAGGAGGAACACTGGAGAGCCAGTCAGGCTTCCTATTAACATTCATCATGGGAGGCAATGACATACTCAAATTTCCAGTCCCCTTAGAATTGAAGCACAAATGCAATCAAAGAGAAGTAGTTTTATATCCTAGGGAGACATTCCTCCTGTTATAAACATTCTATAACTTTTCAAATGTGATAAGCAAAAGTAAGTTCTATGAAGTATGTCAACAGGTGAAGAAAGTAGGGTTATTAGGACATGAAGGGTTTTTGTTGTTGTTGTTTTTCAAGTTCAATTCTATTTTTTTTTCCAACTGTGGAGAAAAGGCAGAGAAAAAGCTACTAAACAGGGAGTTGTGAAAAAACTTCTAGAAAGGGAATTCATAACCTGTGTCACTTTAGGCTACAAAGGACTGAAAAACACTGCAGTTCAACTAATTAAAAAATGCCCTTTATTTAGGTTAGGGGAGAGTCTCTGTCTCAAAGTCCAAAGGCAATCCAATGGCCTCTATTAGACTGTCAGAAATGAATGAAAAGCTTAATTTTGTAACATAACTAAAGCAAGAGAAAAATAACAGTTTTTATACGACATTGTATTAATTTTTGGTTTTGAAAACTTGTATTCAAAAAATAGTTTCCTAAGTAGCCTCTTTCTACCCCAGACTTTTATCAAGTCTTCCCCTTCCTTAATTTCCACACTGCAAAGTAATTGAGATTTTATAAATAAGTCAGTGTTTACTCTTTTGAAGACACTGGGGCTCACAGACCACTTTCAGGGTCACTCTCCTCCTCTGGGCCTTTCAACAGCCCAGTGAGATAAGCGGGAAGATTTTCATTCATAAGCTGACAGTTCTACCATATAGACAAGAATCCCCTGAGGAAATCTATCCCTCCAGAATTCCCCCAAATGCCCCCCACCCGCTGCCCCATGACAGCTAGTAACAGGCAGAGCTCTTGACATACCTGAGGCACTTGGCTAGCGTTTCAGAAAGAGGAAAAACCTGGCTGAGAATCACCAACGAGCTGCTTAAAATACAAAGCAACAAGTGAACAGCGCAGGCAGGCCCTGAGCTGAGATGTCCATGATCGGATATCTAAGATGCTTTCCATTCCTAAGCCTTTGATAGTTTCCCTCAGTCTTCTACTCTGGAGTTTCCCTTCCAAGATGCTTTACATGGGTAGAGCCAAGTGTGGGTGACAGCTCTTCTTTTGGTCTCCTATACGCTGGTTCTCCATGTCCTAAATATTTGCTCCCAGTTCAAAGTGAAGCGAGAGGAAGCAGAGATGCAGGGGTGGGACTGGACCTAGGTGTCCTCCAGGTTCTTGGATGGGTCTAGGCCCCCCAGCTCTTAGCCGCTGCTCTTCGTAGGACCCCTCCCCTTCGCCTGGAATACAGACTTCCCACGGCGCCCGCGACGCTCACCATCACACCTCTCATCACACCACAGCACCCTGGAAACAACTCTCAATGTCGTGTTCCCATCCAAGGACATGTATTCTGGGAATTCCCAAACACACACCAAACACATCACATCTACCTCCAATGCGGCAGAAAGGCATTCTCTGCAAGATAATATTTACAGAAATCCACTTAGTATTTGCAAAGAGCCACTTCTCTGTGATATGTCTCCTAGAGAGAATTCTGGAACTCTTTATCCACACCTTCCAAATTTCTGCTGCATGTGCCTCTGGGAGGTGGCAGCTGTACCTGGGCTGCTGAGACTATGAAGCCAGACAAGACCTGTGTTTATTTCCAGCTTTGCCCAAAACTTCTTGCTGGATAACTCCGGATAACTAACTTCACCTCTCTGTGCCCCAATTTCCTCAAAGTGGGTTTTTGTAGAGACGCTGACAAGAAAAGACATAGAAAACACTGGAACCTAACTGTGAGATCCTGACCTCTCCTGGGGTCCGCTACAAGTGGTAGCTCACAGCAGAGGAAAACAATGACTGTAACTATCCTAACTTCCTACCTGCAGAGCTCATATGCTAGCTATCATCCCCCTAAATGTTATTCATACTTATTTAATATGAAAAGTAAGAGAGACCATGTTATGGGATCTGTTGAGAGTAGCAGGAAAAATATGCTTTCTGGATCCTCCCAGGGCTAATTAGAGAATGTGAGTCTTTCCTCTTTACCACTTGCCCTGGTAACACCAAGTAATAGTAATGGTAGAAGCAGAAACCCCAAAATGAATGCAGTGGTGAGGGGCATGCACTTTGATTCCAATCAGGTGTGTATGTTTGAGTCCTGCCTCCAACACTTCTTCTATCACTGATCCTGGGCAAAGGCATTTGATCTTCCACAGGTTTTTGATCTATAAAATGAGGATAACTATAGTACCTTTCAGACAGTGTTGAGTCAAGGATCAAATGAGACAATGCATATAAGGCAAATAACACAATAAATGGCAAAAAACACTCAAGAGGTGTGAGCTATTCTTATTAGTTATAATTTTTAATTTACTTATTGATTTAACTGATGACCATGAGACGTCTATGTGCTAGGCACCATGCCAGATAGTGGAGACAGGTGAACAGCAGCACAAGGTCCCTGCTCTGATCTGCGGAACCACCCTAAACTGCCAGCCTGACATTCAGAAGCAAGGGCTAGTGTGGAGGTAGACCATACAGGTCATGTACATAGATAACCTGAGTAGGAACAATGAGATGTGAGGCCAGAGACACTCACGGAGAAAGCCCCAGGCAATTCTACCAGCAAAGAGAAATTCCTCTTTCCAAGAAAGTAATAAACACAGGGTAGTAAGAAGGCTTTGATCTCAGGAAGGCAGCAAAAATAGGTGGCAGGAAAAACAATACAAACAAAGCCTTACAGGGGCCCCCAAATTGTGGCAGAGGGTGGTGTCTGGAGAGGCAAAAGGTATCCGGCAAGAAAGACTGCCCCCATCAGTCCTCAGATTCTAGTGACATTTTAGCTACTGGGTGGGGCAGCCTTCAGGGAAAGGAATACAGAGAGGCTAGAAAACTTAATTCAAATTCCATAATCTTACCATTAAAAAAAAAAATATGCTAGAATGACAGCAGGGGATATATGTTGCATTTAGGTCTTCAGTGACATTTTATGTGTATGTATGTCTGTGTCCATATTTTCATGTTTTTATTATATCTAGGAAGGGTATCTCAACCTTTTTAGTATTTAGAAAACTATAATCATCAAAAGACATGCAAACATACAAAAACATTTGAATTTAATAGGACCCTTGTTCACAGAAATACAAACACAAAGCCTGAGGAAAATCTACAAATGGATTCCTTGCCCCCAAGACCAATACCCCCCTCCTGCCATGCTCCTCTCCTCCTCTCCCTGCCAACCCCCACTGGCCCCACACCCTTGCCAACAATGTGAATACGAGGTAGTCTGGTTTGAAGAAATTCACAACCACTGTCCATTCCTGTCACAAATGCTGGAGACACCCAGCCCTAGCTTCAAGGGAGAGGTGGCTATGCAGCACCACGCCCCATGCACAGAAAGAAAGAATGGAAGCTGCACTGAAAATGAAGGATGCACCCCAGGGAAGAGCATCCAGACAGGAACAAAAGGGAACCCCTTGCAAACCGGGCCCTGGGATTAGGGCATAGTCACGTTATGGGGGCTTGGAAAGCAAGTTATCAGGACTATATTTCTCTATCATTCTTGAAAGGTAGCCTAAGTGATACCTACAAGAATGGGCGTGGCCCTCAATGCCATATCACAGGCTGAGTCCATAAGAAGAACGTTGCAGTCTTCCCACCAGAAAGAAAACAAATAACCTTTTCTCTGCTTACCCCACACAGGAGAACTGGCAAAGGTACACTGGCTGTAAGGCAAGTGGCATACAGCGCTCATACACATGTAAGAGCATGAGAGCTGGGCTTCATCCCTCCTCAGTTAGGGAAACAATATAAAAATTCAGCTTTTGTCCCAGTCTTTTTTTTTTTTTTAATGATACCTTCCACAGCTCTCTGCAAAGACAACTGGCACTGAGAAAATCCAGTGCATTGTAAAAGATCCACAATGTTTCAATAATGCAAGGCCAACGCTAAGATCCACAATGTTTCAAAAACACCTGAAGTCAGTATCACAAAGTGATAAAGGAGGATGTGCTTACACCCCACACCTTTACCTGGAAAAAGGACCCCCACCCATCCCCACTCTTTCTCCTAAGCAGTGTTTGTTCCCTAATACCAGCTGGACAGCAGCTGGAGGTGGGGTGCACTTGTGTGGGGTGAAGCTCAGGTGCATGAAAAAGAATGTTTCAACAGAAATAAACCACTTGAGAATAAAGTGCACTAGAGGGGAGAACAGCGACCTCCTGCCTACAGAGCTAAGGTCCACCATTGGCAATCTCACACACATAGGGCGTTCCAAACATAGCAGAACAAGTGCAAACAGACGCATGCCCGCAGCAAAACCTGGTGGCTCCCTGGCAAATGAACTATCGTAGCAGGTACAGCTCTACCCTAGGGCAGCTGCAGAGTCTCCCAGGGGCAAGTGGATCACTTCCTTTGTTCGCCTTGCAAAGATGGAGTAGCGACCCATTCCCCCACTTACACACACACACACACACACACACACACACACACACACCATTCACTAAAGACAAAGCACAACCACACAGCTGCATGCTAAACTAACAAATGTCAGTGTTTTTTGTCATTGTCGTTTTGCCCCCTACCCTTTTTTTTTCTTCCCAGTAATGCCCACCCCAGCCTGTGGTAAGCCTCATTTCAGCGCAGCGCAAAGAAATCCCGAGCCTGGGCGCGGTATTTTTGCCGCTGAGAGCTGGCTCTGGAGAAGATGGGGCTTCTCTACCTGCTAACGGCACGTCCCCTCTCCACCCCGCCCAGGGCATTTGACACCCGCTCGCCTCGGGTGGCTCGATCTTGCACACAATGGCAGTTGGGCACGGAATGCACCCAGCGTGTGTCTGCGACCCCCAACTAAAATCTGACCTTAAAACTCAGCCTATTCTTGGGATAAGGTGGGGGGGGGGTGACACGAAAAATATAAAATGCATCGAGAGAAAAAAAAAAAAGTTGTTCCTTCCCGCCACAGCCACGTTAGTTCAGACCCGAATACGACGTACCGAAATATGAATAAGGGTGAATGCAGGCAAGAAGGGGACAGGGTGAAGACAGAAGATCCAGACACCCCGCCACCCTGGCGGCGCGGTAGGCAGAGCCGCGGGCTGGAGCTGGGAGAGGGGCGCGGTCGTGCTACCAGGCACCCCTGGGGAAAGGTGTCACCTCTCCATAGCCCACCTCGTCAAAAGGCACCTAAAACAAAAAGCACACCCTGCCCGGGGAAGCGCATACTGACACCCCAGGCGGCGCGAGGGTCCAGGGAGGGCCGTGAGCCAGGCGTTATTTGGAAACTACCGGCTGGTGGGAAAAGAGGATACATAATCCAAAGTTCTCGGCGCCACTCTGGGTTTCCTCTTTGTTTTGTTTTCCCCAAACGGCAGGGTCGCTCCGTCTGGGTGGCGCCCGGCGCGCCGGCTGGGCTGACCACCGCTCTCCACCCCCGGGACCCCGGGTCCCAGTCCCTCCCGGGGGACCGGACCGGGGAAGCCGGCGGGATCCAAGGCGCCCCGCCCGCAGCTCAGCGAGCAACGAGCGAGAGACGCAGGCGGCGGCGCCCGAAGCCCCACTCACCGTGATCCGCGGGATGTTCTTCTTGCCTTGGTAGGACATGGTGGCGGCGGTGGCTGCAGCAGCTGCCTCCCTCCCTCCTTCTCCTGCTCCCGTTCGCCAGCGCAGTCCTCAGCGCGCAGCGCCGGAGATCAGGTGGAGCGAATGGTGCGCTGGCCGCGGCCGCCGCCTCCTCTCGCCTCCGCCCCCCTCCCAGGCTCCCGCGGCGGCTGCCAGAGACAATAGTAAATCTCCCCGGTCCCCCTTTCACCCCCGACCCCCCCGCCACACACACCCTCCTCCACTCGCGTTCACGCCCGGGCTTTTTTTTTTTTTTTTTTTTTTTCTTTTGCCGTGCCAGCTGGGACCCCGTGAGACAGGAATGGCTGCTCCGCGACTCCTCCCTCTTCTCTCTTATCCCTATTGATTTCCCTCTTTGCATCTGCCTCACCCACTTTTTCTTTTTCTTGCTTTTTTTGTGCCTTACGAGTGCGGCGGAGCCAGTCCGCTCACAGCCACCAGGGGGCGCGAGGGACTTTTCGGGGCGGGGATGCTGCAGTCCCGGGTGGAGGAAGAAGAGCGCGAGCGTCGCCTCCCGCCCCCGCCCCCTCGCCCGGCCGCCCAACCCTGGCCTCTGGGGTCGAGCCCCGGGAAGCGCCAACGCCCTCGGCCAGCCCCGGGTCTGCTTTCCCACCATCCCGATCCTCATTTTGGATAGGGGACGGCTCCCGACTACCCTCCTGCAGAGCCCGCTCTCCTCCGCCTTCGCGCGGGCTACAGGCGGCGGCGCGGTCTTTGTTACAGCGAAGGGCCGCCTCTGCCGGTAGCTGCGGGTGTAAACCCGCGGCGCAAACCCCGAGAAAGCCGAGACCTTCTCACACTTTGTGCAGCCCGGCAGGCCCGCTGCTCTCCGGAGACCCTGGCAATACCTATCGGAAAATGTAAAGCAACCACTCACTCTCGCAGGGCTGCGAGGGGCTATCGTGTCAGTTACCATCAACAGTTCTCTGTGTTTTAAAAATATTCTCAAAACAGTATGTTTTACAGGATCCGCTGCCTGGCTCTCAGAACGGATGAAAGAGCATTACAGTTGCTCTGTGGGTGAAGAGCAGAGCAGAAAACACCTGTACGTGGAGGGCCCTGGCACATTACTGGTGCGCAGCCATGGATGTGTGCTCACTACTGTTGCCTCCCCTGGGTAGTGAACCATGTGCGTTGCTCAAAATCCCTGGTTTACTTTTGGCAGGGCTGATTGTTATTGCAAACAAAAACATGGCCTTTTGACGCGGGAATATATGGTCCTTCGCCTACTCACTAAAATTAAATGGCCAAGGGAGACATTTTTGGAGGGGCCTTTATGGTGGGGGTTAACTGGCGGTCCCTAGGCTCTCCTTAAAAATGATTCCAAACACCATTTAAATAACAAAAATGGCTTGCTATGTGAGAATTGTATAAAACCCTTTCAAGACCAGTCTCATACCATCCCCACTCCTCAGCTGTCATTGCTAATGGCCTACTAAATATTCTGCAGATGTCACTATGCACAACTAGGTCTGTTAAGGATCTGAAATTCACATTTCTATAAGGCAGGCCACTGACCACACTTCTGGACAGCGTTTCATTAAATTGAAGGCTTTCTCTGAAATAGAGGAACTATATAAAGCATCCACCGGAAGAGGATACAGAATACTCCAGCTTGAGCTTTCCATAAACCTAAAATGAACCAGCCTGGTCACATAAAGGAAGGGGAGACCAAGCCTCCTGAAACACACCCTCCTCTCAAGTGAATTAACCCAAGCTTCTGGTTATTCATGGATAACTGGACTGAATGCAGTCTTCCCAGGAAAAGTCCACAGCCGTTCCCACTTTATTTCTGTGATACTCTGGCTAGAAGGATGAATGCCAGGCAAAGTCACGTCACCGTACTCTTTTGCAAAGCCCAAGCAGGGTTTAAGGCCAAAGTCACGCCCAAAACATTTTGCTTTGTTCTTATGCTGAGACCACTAGCCAAGAGTTGTGAAATTACAAAGCATTCTGGGGATTGGCATGCAAATGAGCAGGATTATATTTAGAACAGGGTAAAAAGAGAATTAACTACATACTATGAAACCCTGCACAGCTCTCTCTGTATCTTTCCCAAAGATGTGTTGTAAACTTGCTGGAAGGGTTCTTGCAAGTTCTTCAGAAAAGCAAAAATATGTAGGGGATATTTACAATCCTAAGGAAATACCACTGCCTTTTTTTCTTTTTTAATATTATGAGTTTCTTTCCCTTCCTTGCATCCTATTTATCTCCCATGTTCCTGTCATTATAATCCAGAACACTCTGTACTAAAAAGATTTATGCCATATTTTTGATCACTTGATTGTGTGTGTGTGTGTGTGTGTGTGTGTGTTCGTGTGTGTGTGTGTGTTGTTTCAAATTAGAAGACTTGGGGTTAAACTCTTTGAGGTCAGGTTTGCATGCTAGAGGCCATGGAGAATGGACTTGTGATGTGTTTCTCCAGAGTGACAAGCCAGGCACAGGAATGCATAATAACCAGCTAATCGGTTCAAGCTGTTGCTACAATCAGAAATGTACAACAAACACTATTTTCCCCCTCTGGTGTCCCCTCAATCGTCTTTTTCTTTCTTAAATCAAAAGAAAGTGTCCAGGATGAGTTTGAAGGAAAAAGCCTTCCTTGGCCGGGCCTGTCTTTGAATAAGAAAGGCAGTCATCGACACAGGATGCCTCTGTGTCTGGCCAAGAGAACGAGGAGTGGAACCAGCATGGATGTTTTCCACAGAAGAATGACTCTGAATGGTTTTCCTTGGACACACAGCAGTGCTTGGCTTTAGGTATCTCAGGAAACTATGAGAAAAAGAAAAGGAGACACAGGGAGACAATTTATGGCCCCAAAGAAACTTAATTTTGGCCACCAAACCTATCATATTGGTAGACTTCCACACCTCAATCAAAGCTACTTTATTCTAGTTACTCAGACCAAAGGCGTGGCATCGTCCTTGACTCATCTCCTTCAATCCACCCAATTTGCACTCCATATCCAGTCTTCCAGGAAATGCTATTTGTTCTGTCTCTTAACTATATGCAGAATGATAAAGTTAATTCATATATTGAGACCCACAAAATGGAGGCTGCTCCAGTGGTCAGGACCATGTCACAAACCTAAACCTAAGTCAGCTTCCACTTACAGGAAGAAACACCAGTCAAGGAAACCTAACAAACATCCATCCCAATTCTCCAACCTGTCTAGCTAGCTTATTTTACCCTAGAAAATAGGACCTGCTAGTATTATAAGGAAATCCCTAGTCAACCATGCCCTGTTTCCAAGTTGCTTCTTCTAACTCCCTGTAAAACTCACTCTTGCCCGAAATCCTTCAGGAAGTGTGTTTCACTGCTTGTGAGGCACTGTACTCCCCCAATCTATGGATTGTTTTCCATTGAATAAAGGACATCAAACTAGTTAATCAGTTGTATTCTTCATGTCATCTGAAAATATTATGATCTCTTAATCTGCAAAGCTTCTTTCTGTGCCTAGGTACCATCATGTATCCCTTGGACTAATGCAGTAACCTCCTCCCTGGGTCTCTTCCATCATTCATTCATCCATTCATTTTCACAATATTCACATGATGTTTATCTTGAGCTTATTACACACTAATACTTTTCCAGGGGCTAGTATTATAGAGGTGAATAATAATAATAATAATAATAATAATAATAATAATGTCCCAGATCTCATGCACTTTACATTACACCCTTACTCTAAAATAAGGCATTTATTGGTGCCCTTTCATACCTGCTTTATCTTCATGGTACTTTTCACCATATGTATATTCATTTATCTATATTAATTTATCATTGAGTATTCTTCTCCCCATCATTTAGAATGTAAGCTTCTCGAGGGCAGGGAATGTGTTGGTTTTATTTATCCTCAGTGTGTGAAACAGGACTCTGCCCATAGAAATTGCTCAATAATTATTAGGTAACTATGTGATTTTTAAATTGTGTCTTAAGAAAGAGTAAATAAAAGGAATAAAAATGTTTCTACAGCTAAAGTACATGTGGTTAGAATCTAGATTTAAGAATACCTATTTTTCCTTCTCCTAAGGCTTCTTAGAGTCTCCTGATTCCAGATTTCACAGCAGGTGAATTCAAGCTGGTGAGGAAATCCCTTTGTTAATATGATACAGTCACAAGACTCTAAGGCAATACATGGGGCAAAGAATGACTCAGTAGAATAGATTTGGTGCCTGAGCACTGATTAGAGAGCCATGCCTTTGAAAGGAGCTACCATCAAAATGTATAAGAACATCAAGAGCCTTGTGTTAACTTAAAGAATTAAAAAACAATTGATAACTGGGTTTAGAGGGAAAACTAGGGACTAAGAATGGTGTGTTGTTTAAGGATGTGGATTTGGAAACAGAGGGATCTTGGTTCTTATTGACTGGTTGACTGAATGATTGATTGATTGATTGATTGATTATATAGGATAGGCACCTAGACATTAGGAATACAAACATTTGAATAAAGTAGACAAAATCCATGCCCTCTTGAAATTTACATTTTAGTAAAGGAACACGTCAATGGTTAAGAATTACAATATGTATTGTTTAAAGTGGTAGGAAGTGAACTGAGGATAAATAAACCTAGGTTGGGAAGGTGAAAGTCATTCCAGTGTCTTGAGTTTCGGCTGGAATTTTACATAGGAAGGTCACAGAAAGCCAGGTGAGATGATGGTAGCTTGGACCAAATGGTAACAGGAGAAGCAGTGAGAAATGGACACATACCAGATATATCCCAAGGTAAAGCTAACAGTATTTGCTGACGGACTTTTGACCAGGGTGTGAGAAAAAGAGGAATTGAGAATTACACTAAATCTGTGGGCCTGAGCAACTGAAAAGATGAAGGTGTACCTCACTGAGACAGGGGAAAAGTGGGAGGAATAGCATTGGGGGAAAGATTGGGAATAGGTCTCTGGACATTCCTATTAAATATCGAACTGAAATGTTGAGCAGGAAGGTGAGTATCTGGGATTGAAAAGCTAACGGAAGATCTGGGCCTGAGGCACCGATTTGGGAGGTGTCAGCCTCTAGGTATTATTTAACAATGCTGGGGGAGACCACCAACGAAATGAGGGAGACAGAGGGCAGACAGGTCTGAGGAAGTAAGTGTTCTGAGGAGAAATGAGCAACCAGAAAAAGAAGTGGAGAGAGTGGTCAATGAGACAGATGGTACACTGTGAGAACATGGTGTTCGGAAGGTCAAGACTCTATTTCAAAGAGGGAACATGTTCACTTTGTTAAACGCTACTGGAGAAGTGAGAATTAATCTGTGCATGAAAAACACTGTCAAGGTCTCTGAGGCCTTGACCTGAGCACCTATACAATGAGTATCTTAATAGGCACCTCATAGTGGTTTTCTGGGGACCATATATTAAATTCTTCAAGTCATATTTACCGAGTACCTACTATGTATGTATGTGTACCGGCTCAGTCCTAATGAAGTCGTGGTGGTGGAAACTGATCAGAGCGTTTCCAAGAGACCATCAAAGTGGAAACTGGAGACATCTAATGTAGACACCTCTCTCAGTGGATTTTATTGTAAATGGGCACAGGGAAATGGGGCAGTAACAGGGAGAAAGAGTGGAATCTCATGTGAGAGAAATAACAGCATGGTTGTAGGCGGATGGGGCTGAGAAGAAAACTTCAAGATGCCAGGAGAGAATTGAGACCAGAGCCCTATCATTCTCGGATGGGCAACGCAGGTGACATCTAGTGTTCAAATGGAGGTCTTGCCCATAGCCAAGAGCAAAGATGGTTCCTCCACAGGAACTGAGGATGAAGTATGGGATCTAGGCTGGTTAAGCAAGAAAGGAGGGCATCAGTGTACAGGGAGATGAAAGATAGTGAAAAGTCCATCAGCAAATACTGTTAGCTTTACCTTGGGATATATCTGGTATGTGTCCATTTCTCACTGCTTCTCCTGTTACCATTTGGTCCAAGCTACCATCATCTCACCTGGCTTTCTGTGACCTCCCTATGTAAAATTCCAGCTGAAACTCATATTGAAGATTAAAGAAGATCATTCATGTAAAATTTTTAGCACAAAGCAAGTTAACTAGATGGTATGACATGACTATTCTGCCATGACTTTTACTCTTCTGATTTTCCAAACTTGTTTATGCCAGGGACTATGTCTTATTTATTTTTGCAGTCCCCAGCTCTTTCACAATGCTTGAAATAGAGTAGAATTAATGCAATAAAAAATACATTGAATAGAGAGGAAACTCAAGAATATTCTCTGCCTTCCTTTTAATCTCCAAAATATCTAAAATACCCATTTACACAGTGTTGACCATTGCAAATATTTTCTACTTTTTTAAAAACAAATTTATACTTTGCCATATTAATATGGGGAATCATGTCCCTTGGTCCTGCTTGAAAGGATGGAGGAAAACAATAGCTCCAAACAAATACAGAAAGAGTTCTGAAGGGGCAAAAACCACACACCAGGCCTTTGTGAAACATATAAGCTATTCTAATATCAGTAAAAATACACATTGAATCTCAGAACTGTCCATTAAGTCATTTGGGTCCATTAATTTTGCCCACAGTTCAAACAAAGGAAATCTTAGTCATGTACTTCCAGTATCTCAAAATGAAAATCAAGGTGGTGATTCACCTGCTATAATTAGATGTTTATACACTAAATACACAGAAATAACCTGACAAACAATTCTACCTTTGATACACATAAGCCAGAAAAGAAAAACAATATATCATAGACACACACAAAATATTCCCACAAACCTATTCCAAAATCATACTGATACCAGCCTGAGGAAGGTGTGTAAACCTACTTCTCCCTAGATAGCGATTCTCATTTATTTCTTCAGTAGAGGATGGTTCTGAAGGCCTCCAACCTTCATAAGCTTTGATACCACTTCATTTCTAAGCCACAGTCAGGGCCATACTGGCTAGGGTTAGGGGGTAAGGTTGGGAGGGTGGAGGGATAAATTACTGTGTTCACCTCCATCTCTGGCCCAACACATGTTAGACACACAGGTGAGGTCACATGTACTACAACTGCAGTAGGAAACTAAAATAGGTAGTAATCAAAATGAATCAAGGATGGATGATCATCAGGCTGAAGGCAGTTACTCCACTAAAAAGTCCTAGCCTCGCGCCTACTTTCTAGATCTGACCTAGTTTTGAGGCTTGCAAAATGTTAACTGAAGGAGAAGCTGGGTTATCGTGAGGAAAGATCCTGCAACACCATGACCAGTACATATGGTAATGATTCCTCTGGTCCTTTGTCCTTCCTCAAGGGTCCTAGGGCCAAATACTAATGCCACTGTAAGGTGGGAAATACGGCCCTAAACACTGAGAAGGCAGGTGGATATGAGTTCCCAGCCGACAATGATACCAAGAGACGAGGCATCAACATAGCTCCTCTGTTATAGTGAAAGCATGCTAAGGCCAGGTAATAAATGGACTCCTGGTCTAGTTCTGCCTTACCTTTGGCTGATTAGGCTTACAGATCACCCTACTGGTCATTTTCACAAACCACTATTGATTAATTGGAATGGAAAAATATGGCAAATAGCACACCCACGTTGGTTTCTTAGCCTGTGGGGTAACAGCAATCAAGTTGGGAAGACCAAGCAGAAGGCTCTAAAACTCTTCCCCACCTCTACCCCAGGATGTTAAATCAAGATAGCAAATTTTAAAAAATTTTGCATCCTAAGAGAATGGCAGAGGTCATCAACACCCTAAGAGACTGAAATGCTATGGGGCTGGGATTCCCCATTATATAGTCATTTAATTCACTAGTCTGGATACTACAAAAGTCAGACAAAGCCCAATGCATAACTCAATCAATTAATAGCTCACATTGAAGGTATTGTGATATTTCTCTAGGACATACTGTCATGGCCTCAGGTACGTGGTACACAGCCACCGAACTATGCAATGAGTTCTTCTCCATCCTGGTCAGAAAAGAAGAGAAAAGCAGTTTGCATGCCCTTCAAACTGATGACAATATGCGTGAAGAGTCTGACCCCAGGGCCATGTTAATTATCCTTCCTTCCATTATAATACAGCCTGAAAAGATCTAAGTTGTCCAGACATCTTGAAGAACATCCTACTGGTACACTCTTTTGATGACATTACGCAAAACTGATGAGATGAACAAGAAGCCCCAAGTTCGCTGAAGGCTTTGGTAAGACACATGAGCTGCAGAGTGTTCACAAAGGACACCAGAACTTTAGAGAGTGGGAGATAAAGACCACAAAGCTTCAGGGAGCTGACAATTTCGGGAGTCCTGTGGACCAGGACATGCCACAGCACTTCCTCTAGAGTAAAGAACAAATTACTACATTGGACAACTCCCACTGCAAAGAAAAAAGCACAAAGGCTGGTGGGGGGGGGGGGGGCTTTAGGTTTTAGGAGCAACATATTCCATAGCTGGAAATGCTCTCACAGCCCGTTTATATAAAAAGCTGTGAGCTCTGAGTGATACCTGGAGCAGGAAACGGCTCTCTGCAGATCCTTGGCACAGTGCTGACAGCCCTGCCACTTTAGCCACAGGACGCTATCTATCCCATGGCACTGGGGGTACAGGTACGCCCCGCTCTTTGAAAGCTCATGTTACACCACTTCACTACCATGAAAGACCTATCTTAGTACCTGTTTTTGCTAACCAAAAGAAATTTGAAGAGGAGTTTTGCTTCTTTGAAAAAAAATGTGACAATAGCATTCGGCATCCGTTTGGCAGTGAGCTGTGAGAGAGGCAATGTGCACCCTGGGCAGCGCCAATCTCCTTGCCTGGGAGCTACACTCAGCATCTCAGCATCAAGATGCCACAGCTCTCAGGGCACCTGGGTGGCTCAGTCGGTTGAGCGTACAACTTCGGCTCGGGTCATGATCTCACGGCTCGTGAGTTCAAGCCCCACGTCGGGCTCTGTGCTGACAGCTCAGAGCCTGGAGTCTGCTTTGGATTCTGTGTCTCCCTCTCTCGCTGTGCCCCTCCCTCATTCATGCTCTGTCTCTCTTTCTCTCAAGAATAAATAAAACATTAAAAAAAAAAGATGCCACAGCTCTGAACTGTGAGCATCTGTGCTTTATCTTGATTTGTTTTGTGCATCTGTTGGCAAGATATGTCCTAAGAGATCAAAAAAGCCTGAGAGGGGTTACTTGGGGGCTCTAGAAACACTCATCTGTCACAGAAGAGGAACTAAAGAACAAGGTAGATGAAGTGACATCAGTTAGTTGACATCAGTCAGGCTCCATCATCAACCGCCCAGTGTTGGTTCAATGGGTACATGACTGGAGTAGACACAGTAACACAGATAGAGACTATGGGGAAACCAATACCTACCCATAGGTGCTGATTCAACTACGACGCTGTCCAACGTACATCCTGCCAGCAAGAGAAACCAGCACTGCCTCCTCAGTATGGCACCACCCCTCAAAGATCCACACACCCAAGGGAGACAAGTTGACTACACTGGATACCTTTCACACTGGAAGACACAGTGACACTTTTCACAGAGTAAAGACACATCGTTTACAGAAATGAACACATATTCCAGGTATGGACTTGCCTCTGCTGCTGCTAGAGCCTCAGCTCAACACTAAGGAGTGTTTGATGCATCGACATGGGTTCCATAACATCACATCAGACTAAGGGGCCTATTTAATAGTAAATAAGGAGCAGGAAAGGTCATGTGACTACAGGATGCTGTAGTTATATCAAATACTGCCTCACCTAGAAGCTGCCATCCTAAACGTGGAGGGATGATCACCTGAAGGCACAACCACAGCACCAATTCAGAGATGATTCCTTGTAAGGATAAGGCACCATCCTCCTGAATGCACTGTAAATTTTAAATCCGTGCCCTTTATAAGGTACTATGTCCCCAAAAGAAGATTACATGAGTCTAAGAACCAAGGGGAAGAAGCAAGAGTGACCCCTTCGACCATCACTCCCAGGGACCCAAGTGGGACATATATATGTGCTTCACATCCCTGTAACTCTGAGTTGTCTCGTATATTTTCACCAAAGGGGGAACCTTTCCACCAGGGGGCATAGCAAGAGTCCTACTGACTGAAAAGATACTGCTGCTATGGGGCACACAGACCTTTCTCTGCCAGGGGACTAAACAGGCAAGGAAAGAAGCGGCATCCTTATAGGACCCATATTATCAGGAGCAGGAAGGGCTGCTGTTACACAATGGGGGCAGGGAAGGGTACGTATGACACCCTTGTGATCCACATGGGTTCTTGTAGGTACTACCTTGCCCAGTCTCGCCAATAAGTAGACAAGTACATCAGCCATAACCTGAGAAGGGCATGGTGACCAGGGACTCTTACCCCTCGGAGAGGAGGGTCCGTGTCCTAACACCAAGCAAATCACCTGGACCAGGGAAGAAGTTAGCTAAGAATGAAGAGAATCTAGAATGATCAGTAGAGAACAATAATGAGTATTAGTGTGGCTCGAAGACCGGCTGTGTGAAAAAGGCCCTGACCCCCCAAAAGAAGAGGCACACCTAGGTTCTAGAGTTGGTGATTCCAGAACTTACACAATGAAGTGAATGTGGGCAGTGCAAGGAGAGGTCTGTAGCAGACATGAGGTAACTCCACCCAGCCCCCCCTATCTAGGATGGAAGGACTCGGTCCTCCGGGTGCTCTCGTCCTTCAGCATCAGCCCTTTCTGAAAACTGCCCTTATTTCAGGTAACCCTGTCCCCACCCCAAGGGCAGCCTGATCCAGTAATTGGTTAATGTGAGCATAAAAAGGCCTGGCCTCTTAACCACAAAAGGGTAACAACTCCAAAGCCTGTCAGGTTAGCTAAAGTGTTGTAGACCACATCACAGTTCAACTTCCCCCTCTGCCTAACCATCCCCTTCCTTTCCCTTGCACAGATCCTGATCCCAGGAACACTCTCTAACAAACTTCCTGCACATTACCCTTCTCAGAATCTGCTTCCTAGGAAACCCAATATGCAAAGTGAGGCTGGTATTAAGTGAATATATATGTGGAATGACAATTTTTTTATTTAGCCGATATTTTTAGAAGTACATATTTCACACTCAAATTTAGATATCTTTAAAAATCGGAAAACTGAGGGACACCTGGGTGGCTCAGTCGGTTAAGTGTCTGACTTCGGCTCAGGTCATGATCTCACAGTTTGTGAGTTCAAGCCCCATGTCAGGCTCTGTGCTGACAGCTTAGACCCTGCAGCCTGCTTCAGATTCTGTGTCTCCCTCTCTCTCTACCCCTCCCCCACTCATGCTGTGTCTCTCTCTGTCTCAAAAATAAATAAACATTAAAAAAATTTTAATAAAAAAGAAAAAAAAATGTTTTAATTGGAAAACTTGGTGATTCCATGTTTCCAGATACACACTGGAGCCCATCAGCTAAAGTCAAATACTGGCTGTCTTTTGGATAGAACACGTACTTTTGCATTATGTGTGTCTGCTGCTTCCTTTTCCTTGACGTAGTGTTGGCTTCTCTTATGCCACCTGCCTGGCATAGAGTCATGTGAATTTCTGACATTAGATCATTAAGACATTCTTGTGTTATTTAGGCACTAGAGCATAGGGACTCTGTGCCTCAAAGGTGAGGATTGTTTTTGTCTTGTTCTGTTTTTTCCAAAGCAGTCTTTGTTGCCTGTTCAGAATTGAGAGAGCAGTGAGTTATCTCCAGGGAACGACCTCCTCCCTGGCCCACCCCACTCCACTCCCACTGCGCCCTAAACCACAAGATTGAATCCCGGAACTACCAGACCGTGCGTGTGTTAAAAGCCTGTGTGAAAGCATGACTGGGGCTGCAGAATCTACGGTTAAGTGCAGTCAGTTTCACCCTTGGGCTGAACGGAAACACTCGTGACTGGATTCAGCCCTGTACAGCACAAGGGCTCACTCCCAGATGAGGGACGTGAGACACACTCTTGGATGGAGGCTCAAACAGCAAGCCAGCCCCCAAATGTAAAGCGGCAACCCCAGTTTATATTTTCCAGGTTTCCTATCCCTCTCCAGGAAGGGACTTTGGCTGCACGTCTTTTGGGTTTTTTTTTCCTCTGCTTTCCTGTATTCAGTCATAGCAAATGCTCCAGTGCTATGGGGCCTCATCAGCCTCTGGATCCTTATCTTTGCAGAGAAGCAGGAATGGCAGAAACATATGCTTGAGGGTCTAGTCACAGGTTTCTCTGAGCAAATTCCCTAAGGAGCTACCGAATGAAAAGAGGCTCTTTTTGCATATAAATGGTAAGTCAACAAATGAGTACTTGCTTCCTGGACTGCTCACCTCTACACACTGGTTCCACATGAAACCCTGGATTTCTGAGCTCAGGACACTCAGTATCAATTGGTGACCTGGGCCTAAGCAGAATGTTTGGTCAGTTTTGAAGGTCCAGGTACACATTTTTTCATTGAGGACAGTGAACATAAGCAACCAAAACGAGAGACTGAAATAGAGAAATACTGTTTGATTTTCTGAATTCATTTCAAATTGTATAACTTTAGAATTAACAGTCTGGGGGCTCCTGGGTGGCTCAGTCGATTAGGCGTCCGACTTCAGCTCAGGTCATGATCTCACAGTCCATAAGTTCAAGCCCTATGTCGGACTCTGTGCTGACAGCTCAGGGCCTGGAGCCTCCTTCAGATTCTGTGTCTCTCTGCTCCTCCCCTCCTCACACTCTGTCTCTCTCTCAAAAATAAATAAACAGTAAAGAAAAAAAAAATTTACTCTATAAGAAAGGAGCCAAAGAATATACAATGGGAAGAAGACAGTCTCTTCAGCAAATGGTGTTGGGAAAACTGGACAGCAACATACAAAAGAATGAAACGGGATCACTTTCTTACACCATACACAAAAATAAACTTAAAATGGATTAAAGACCTAAATGTGGGACCTGAACCCATAAAATTCCTAGAAGAAAGATAGGCAGTAATTTCTATGACACTGGCCTTAGCAACACTTTTCTTGATATGTCTCAGACAATGGAAATTATTGGGACTACATGAAAATAAAAAGCTTTTGCACAACAAAGGAAATCATTGGCAAAACAAAAAGGCAGCCTCATGAATGGGAAAAGATATTTACAAGTGATATATCCAATTAGGGGCTAACATCCAAAATATATAATGAATTTGTACAACTCCACACTAAAAAACAAATTATCTGATTGAAAAAGGGGCAGAGGATCTGAATTGACATTTTTCCAAAGAAGACATACAGATGGCCAATAGACACAAGCTCAGTGTCAGTTGCTAATCATCAGGGAAATGCAAATCGAAGCCACAATGAGAGATCACCTTATACTGTCACATTGGCTAGACTCCAGAAGACAAGAAGTAATAAGTGTTGGCAAGAATGTGGAGAAAAGGGAATGCTCATGCACTGTTGGTGGGAATGTAAATTGGTGCAGGCCCTGTGGAAAACAGTATGGATATTTCTCCAAAAATGAAAAAGAGAAATATCATATGATCTAGTAATTCCATTATTGGTATTTACCCAAAGGAAAAAAAAAACACTAACTTGAAAAAATATATGTACTTTATGTCCACCGCAGCATTATTTACAATAGCCAGGATATGGAAGCAGCCCAAGTGTTCATCCATAGATGAATGGATAAAGATACACACACACACACACACACACACACACACACACACACACACACATAATGAAGTATTATCCACCCATAAAAAAGAATGTGATTTTTGCCATTTAGACACCATGAATGGACCTAGAAGGCATTATGCTAAGTGAAATACGTAAGACAGAGAAAGACAAATACCATAATTTCACCTCTATGTGGAATCTAAAAAAAATAAACAAAGACAAAACAAAACACAAAGAATAAACAAACAAAAGGCAAAAACAGACCCATAAATAGGAAACAAACTGACAGTTGCCAGCGGGAGGAGGCGGGGGGGGGGAGGGGGGGGCGCAAAATGGGTGAAGGGGATTAGAAGATTAAAAAAATTCTTGGAAGTACAGACAGAACTAATGACACTCATAAGAAATTTGTTTTCAAGTAAAATAGACAATAACTAGCCAATTAACTTGGGAACACAAGATAGGCCCTCTACTCTCCATGATGACATCCACACGAGAAAAATATTTGAGGCACCCAATCATCGACAGTTAAGGACAGAATGGGGGGATTAGCTGCTCCTCACCCCTAACAAAACTCCTACGACCACTGGGGCACCCTCAAGCTAACACAGCACCCCAGGAGACTTGGCCAGCACCACCCCGAATGCTGGAGGGGCCAGCAGTAATCTCTTTCCCCAGCAATGCACATCACGCATCAGTGATGGCCGCCAGAGGTGATACCAATCAACCTGCTTCACCGGTCCTTGGGTCAACTGTTCTCCTCCCTACTTGGCAAGAATTCACTGTTACCCTGAGAGTGCCAAAGCGGGAGCACAGAGAACCTGCCATGGAGCCCAGAAATGGAATTCTGGAATTCAATTCTACTAGTCACACAGATGGCTATTTCAGTTCTAGCTCTGTCTTATACTGACTGTGGAGTCCTCAGACAAATTCTCAGTTTCCTCATCTGCCAACAGGGGGATAACACTGTTAACTCCTATGGTATGAACAAGTGATGAAATCATGGGAGGTGGAGTACCTGATGTTCTGCGAATGCTCCAAGAAATGGGATTAATAACTCAGATTAATTAAAATATTGTGTGATGCTGCTCAGAGTACAGAGTGTTCCTAAGTGACCTAAGTTATTAAGTGAACCCACTCCAAAGATAGCCAAACAAATAGTTTTCTGGAGAGGGTGTCTCTATTTTTTTTTCTTCGAGCTCTCAAAGTGTGCGTGACCCCCCAAATTCATGCATTCATGCCACTGTAAGATACTGTCTCCCAAACCTTGCCTCTGGCCAGCCCTTGCTCCTCAGTTCCAGGCTCATCCATCCAAGTGCACACAGGAAGTGTCCATGTGAGTGATGCACAGGCGTGTCACTCCACCTCACTCCCTGCGGTGCACGGCCCACATCCCCCTTTGGGAAAAAGGGCTTATGATCCCAGATGCTGCAAGTGCCCGTGGCAGATGCTCACTGTTGTCAACCATCTTTGAACACGACTGCTTCAGCTGAGGAGAGCCACCTTGCCGGAGAGGACGCTGCCCTGGGGGTAGGGGTGGTCCACACTGGTACCAAGTGTCTGACCCTTTTATCCAAACTGGGAACAGAGCTGGAGGTTCATTCTCTCTTTGAACAGTGGGTCTGCAACCTCATCGGCCCACTTTGGCATCCTTCCCTTCCTTTCCCTTCCACTGGTATTGATCTCAATATCATCCTCTTGATAAATTGTTGGTATGTTACTCTTTGCCAATCTGTTTTCTAGGGAAACTGGGACACTCAGCATGTCTCAGATAGGTTCCAGAATTTTCTGCACTTTTCTCCAGTGCTTAGTAGTGCAGCCGGTGATACCTCGCCTTACCTGGTCATCTTAACCAGAAACCTGGGTGAACCTTAACCATCTTGGGTGCTTTTGTACTGTCTTCTCCTTCAGTCTGGATCAACCTCAGCCAGTTGGTGTCCTTCTTGTCATTCAGGTGTCATCTTGAATGTCACCTCCTCACTTAGCTGCGGGCTTCCAATCATTCCCCAATACTCTGTGGCTGAAGTCTAAGATTCTGAATGTCATGCACAAACCACCCTCCCACCTGGCCTCTGCTCACCTCTGTGGCCTCACCTTTCTTCACTCCTGACTTGCACATTAGGCTCAGGTAACCCTAGGAATACGGAGCTCCTCTCTCACATCACACTGTTCCTTGCCTCCAAGCACTTGTCCATATCAGACCTATTGCCAGAAACACTTGTCCCCTTTCTTAAATTGGAAACCTCCAAACAATCTTTAATGATTCAATCTTCCTGTCTTCCAGGAAGCTTTCCACAACATCTCAGTGCCCCCTGGTGCTTCCCAGAGCCTCTGCCAACCTCCAGCACTGGGTTTATAGAGTATGTTATGATTATCTGTTTAACTGGCCATCTTCCCCAGGCTCCTTGAGGAAGGGGTGGGGCTCTGATACAATTCAGCATTGTCTCCCCAATGGCAGCACAGTGCCTAGCATACAGATGAAGGCACCCCTGAGATGTTTGTTGAAAGACTGCCTTGGATGAATACATGCTAACATACATATTTACATCTCTGCACGCTTGCATACATACACACACACATAAACAAACTTGAACCAAACGTAAACCCTACTTGAGAGCAGAATCCTGAAGGATACTGGGCTGGCTGAGGTGGCAGAAAGTTTTGGATAGACTCACTTGCATGTTAATGGGATATCCCTAAGGTTGGCTCTTAGTTAAAAAGTTAAGATAACCATGGCAGTAAAACAATTTTTTAAAAAAGAGAGACTAGATCAAAAGGATTCAAGTATAAGTATCCAGACAGGCTGGAATCAGGATCCGTCAGCCACAGACACTTTTACCTTCTGAGGCTTCACAGTCCTGCATGCAGTTCTATTTACATTAGCTACAAGTTTTCTCTAAACATTCGGCCACTCCATATTTCTTCATTCTAATCACAGTGAGAGAATAAAATGAGTATCTCTGGGTTCCAACTCCCAGTTGGAAAACATCTCACTGGCTCTTCTTGAGTCCATCGTGACTCTACAATCTACTCACCAATGGAGAAGGGTCGGAGGAATCACCACACACACATGGCTGCAAGGAGCCCACCCATGTGGACACACGGGCACTTCTCAGAGCAAAGGCAGCCACTGTGATCTTGGCAGAACCCAGAAAGATGAGTAAGGCAGATTCTTATCTGCTGTCCACACAAAAGGGACAGACGAGGGTGCACAGACACCCATACATCATTACCAAGTAGAAGAAACCAGTGACAGTGAACTTCAAGATAGGAAATCTCTAAGAGGGTACAGAAGAATAGAATGAGATAAACTTTGTAAAGGTGATCCTTGAAAACTTAAGTCTGTCTGCTTGCCATATGCTAATTAAGTGTTCTCAGTCCAGGTGTTTTCATGTATCTGTACCCACAGCCCCGAGCTACTTCTCCAGCCTCTCTGGCTCCATCTCGGTTTGCACTAGCTTCATTTTTTTTTTTTCTTAGATCTTCAAAGAGATCACTCTGCGAGACCACAGCTATCAACTCAGTCCTACAGATGAAACACATGAGACTAGAGCAGGCACGTGGTTTGTGCACCCCCGAGCCCATAGTTAACGGCTATGTGGGGTTCTAATGTGGGGTTCTGACCCTTCATCCAGAGATCTGCCATCCGTCTCATGCTGTCTCACTTCATCCTAGTTATACAGGGGTGGGGTGGGCGGGATTCATGCCCTCATCAAAGTTTCAGTAACACTAAATTCAGTCTCAAATGAAATAAGATGGTGCACGGTATCAGAAAGAGACAGGTAAATGCTGAGCCACAATTAACTATTGTGAGCTCCAAGACGTAACGACAAGGTATCATTGTGAAAAGAGAAAACGAATAAGGAGTCAAGAGACCCAAGTTTTAGCCATGACCATTTTATTAACAAATTGCTTGACCTCAACCAATTCATTTTCCTTCTCTTCATCTCTTTAATAGAGAATAAATTATTCGCTTCCGATGTCTTTAAGCTGATGATCAAATGAGATCATGGAAATGCCCGTTTTGAAAAAAAAATGCACTACAAAAGGTTATATGAACACTAAGCCTTAGTATTATGATTCCATCATGTTACAAACGTATCCAGGACTGATATCCATTCAAAGCCCTATTTACCATTGTTGCTTTCCAAGTATGACCCTCCTTTAAATACCTCTCTGCTTTTCAAATTATGTATTTCTCCAGATGTACATTTCTACTTTTCCAGGCTGATCTCATTTGTTCATTTCCTGTCCATCTTTCTACTCTCTAGGTTGCTCTGCACTATGTCTCTTCCTCACCAGGGTCTGTGACACCACCCTATTTACCCTCATCTGCAGATCTAATTACCAGAAAAGGTTTACAGCCTCCTTCCAAGACATTCATAGCAACACATAATGAAATGTGCCTGTGGCTGATCGCTGCAGCATCCTCCTGGAACTTGGTGCATGCCATTTTTCATTCTCGGTGGGGTTGGCAGCCAGTTTCAAGGTCATTTTGCATGGTTCACAGAACCTTCCTAACCCAATCCAAGATTGCTTTGTTTTGTTTTGTTAATCATATGGGAACCAGACCTTGTTTCTCCTGCCCATAATACAATCAATAAAATAAATTAAAATAAAACAAGTTATAACATGCCAACACATGAAGCAGGGCACTTGAAGCCCAGAGAATAAGTCAGTGGGTCCCTAGCCAAAGATCCCCTGTCTCGCATCAATGTGAGAATGCTCACAGGGATTCTCTCTCTGGGTTGATCCAGAAATCAAGAAGACCTAAGTTTTCCAAGTGGAATTCCAAATCCTGTGTTTCTTTCCAGTGGAAACCTACAGCCAAGTTCCTCCATAAACCTGAGAAATGGGATACATAATCTTTGAGGCTCTCTACAAAGGAAAAAACTTCTCTTTGTTGTTTTTCTCAGTAAACTGGCTGACATTAGTGTCCCATCTTTGCTTCCATTACAACACTTGGCAGTTTCTAAAGAGGAAGGACTCTGAAGAAAAAGAACACAAAGACTAATCCATGGGTGAATAAACTTGAGAAATGGTTTCAATCACATATTAGTGCAAACAATTTTCTTTTCTTCTGAGCTTGGATTTAGTGTTTTGTTTTGTTTTGTTTTGTTTTAATTGAGTTCAGCACAGGGAGGCTTTGCCTTCTTCTAACCTCTAGAATATATCTCTTCTCTTCCTGAGCACTTCTGGCAATGGACTTCCCTGGAAAGAGTTCTGCCTTTGTAGTTCAATTCTCATTCAAGCTCTAAACAGATGGACATTCATGCTGGATAAAACCTTGGGCTTCTTTCTGAACTACGCTAAGGATCTTTTAAAAATATATTTAAAATATTTTATTTTATTTTAAGTTTATTTTTATTTTGAGAGATAGAGAGAAGCGGGGGAGAAGCAAAGAGAGAGGGAGAAGAGACAGGATCCCAAAGAGGCCCTGCACTGTCAGCTCAGGGCCCGATGTGGGGCTCAAACTCATGAACATGAAGATCATGCCCGGACCCAAAGTCAAGAGTCGGACACTTAACCAACTGAGCCACCCAGGAGCCCCACATTTAAAACACCTAGAAACAACAACCATGGATATGCTAAATTTTAGTTTCTGAATAAAAAGGAGAAAAAAGCTGCAAGAATCAAAGTACTGTAAGTTAACTGCAGTGTTTGAAAAAAAGTCTCATTTACATCAATTTAGGTGTGAAAGGAGAAAGGCTTGAACTTGGGACACAGACGTGGGTTTCTATCCTGGCTGCATCATATCCTTGCTCTACGAAACTGGGAAATCTTAACTTTGTTGGGTTTGCTTACTACTCTTCCACCAAATAGGGAGAATACTACTTTCTGCTGCAGAACAATGTTTGGAGTAAGTGTGCAAAACAGGAAATACGGTGTCTGGACCATAGTAGGTGATCAGTAAGTATCAGCTGCTTCCCTTGTCCTATAAACGCAACGGCGCACAAAACCTGCCAGCTCTTATTAATACACATGGCTCACTTTCTCATAACACTATTACCAGGCAGTTATGAACTGCTCACAGGAAAATGTCCTTTCATGATTTTAGTAATAAGGGGAATGATACTATGCAGGCAGCACTCTAAATGCTTTTATATGCATTATTTCATTTAATCCTCACAAAGGGAGGTAATTTTCTTTTTCCCATTTACCGAACAGGATGTGGAAGTTGAGAATGGGTAAATGACATCCTAGCTAGTAAATGGGTCAGGATTTTGATGTGTACAAAACATTATGTGTAATGCATGCCACATGGTAAATTCTTAAAAAACAATAGAAATTTGGTGAAAGAGTAAGATTTTCGTTAATACCACTGGATCCCTTCTTGTAACATCCTTTTTCTTTCTACATACTTATTGATATAACTTACATACCATAAAGTTCACCACTTAAAGTTCGGCATGGTTTTTTTTAGCATATTCACAGAGTTATACAACCATCACCACAACCTAAGGAGTAATTTTTTTTTGAGAGAGAGAGAGAGAAAGAGAGAGACGGCAAGTGAGCAAGGGGCAGAGAGAGAGTGTGTGGGAGGGAAGGAGAGAGAGAGGATGGGAAGGAGGGAAGGAGAAGAAGAGAGAGAGAGAGAGAGAGGGAGAAGCAGGGCTCGTGATCACCCAATGCGAGACTCAAACTCACGAATGAACGGTGAGATCATGACCTGAGCCAAAGCCAGCCAGGGGCCCAATTGACTATTTTTTTATCTGGATTTCCATAGTCTTATATTTTTTTTTTATTTTTTTTTCAACGTTTATTTATTTTTGGGACAGAGAGAGACAGAGCATGAACGGGGGAGGGACAGAGAGAGAGGGAGACACAGAATCGGAAACAGGCTCCAGGCTCTGAGCCGTCAGCCCAGAGCCTGACGCGGGGCTCGAACTCCCGGACCGCGAGATCGTGACCTGGCTGAAGTCGGACGCTTAACCGACTGCGCCACCCAGGCGCCCCAGTCTTATATTTTTTTAAGTTTATTTATTTATTTTGAGAAACAGAGAGTATGCGTGCACAAGAAGGGAAAGGGCAGAGAGACAGGGAGAGAGAGAATCCCAAGCAGGCTCTGCACTGTCAGCACAGAGCCCAAAGCAGTGCTCAATCTCATGAAACACGAGATCATGACCCGAGCTGAAATCAAGAGTCAGACACTTAACTGACTGAGCCAACCAGGCGCCCCTTCGTAGCTTTCTCAGAGGAGAAAATACCATTGTGTCAAAAATAGTACTCCTCTCATACACTGTTGGTGGGAATGTTAAATGGCACTGCTACTCCAAAAACTAATTTGGCAGCTTCCTGCAAGACTAAATATGCAGTAAGTATTCAACTTAGCAATTGCACTTTTGGGCATTTATCTCAAAGAAAAAAAACTTGTGTTCCTTCAAAAACTTGTACACAGGGGTGCTCAGTTGGTTAAGCATCTGACTTTGACTCAGGTCATGATCTCACGGTTCCTGAGTTTGAGCCCTGCATCAGGCTTTGCGCTGACAGCTCAGAGCCTGGAGCCTGCTTTCGCTTCTGTGTCTCCCTCTCTCTCTGTCCCTGCCCCACTCATACTCTGTGTGTCTCTCAAAAATAAATAAACATTTTTAAAAATTATTTAAAAAAAAACAAAAGCTTGTACACAAATGATCATAGCATTCTACTCATAATAGCCAGCAAGTGGAAACAACTCAAATGTCTTTCAAGAGGTGAATGGGCAAATAAAGTCTGGTACATCCACACAGTGCAATACTACTCAGCGATGAAAAGGGTTAAACCTTGCACAGACGATAAACTAGACTGGCTCTTAAGGGCCTTAGGCTTAATGAATAACAATCACTTCACAAAGTGATGCACTGTGTGATTCCATTTGTATAATCCTCAAAATGACAAAACTACAGCAATGGAAAACAGATGAGTGGTTGCCAGGGGACAGGAATGGAGTAGGTGTGACAATTAACTGGCAGTGATGGGTGTCTTGTAGTGATGGGCCGATCCTGTATTTGGGTTGTAAGAGTGGTTATATGGATATGCGTAGGATAAAATTGCACAGAACCACACACAAGCACATAAAATGCATGTAAAAATTGGTGAAACCTGATTAAGGCCCTGGCATCTAGTCAACATCATTGTACCATTGTTAGAGTCCTGGTTTTGATATCATGCTGCTAGTATATAAGATGTGACCATTGGCAAAAGCTGAGGGAAGTGTTGGAAGAATTCTGTGTATTAATTTTGCAACTTTGTGGGAGCCTGTAATCATTTCAAAATAAAAAAGTTAAAACAGTGGCATTTCAAAGGCAAAGTCAAGGTGAGTTTCAAAGAAGTTACCCAGACCTGAAAGCTGGCATGTATATGATTTTCCTGACTGTTCTTATAAATGTGATCCTCACTGCTAAAGACTGGATACAAAGATCGAAATCACAACGCAAATTGCTCATCATGGAAAATTATTCAAGAGAATGGAAAGAGCGCCTGGAGAGAACAATAAAAGCAGAGCTTCAAGGCTACTACATTAAAGAAGTAAAAGATACCTTTAGAAAGGTGGAAAGACCAAAGTAATTAGAAACTACAGAAAAAATTCCCACGTAAAGGATTGTCTTAACATGTTATCGTAACGAGGACAATGACTCAAACTCCTGAAAACACTCTTAATGGTTTTTACAGGGAATATTACAGTGAAGACAATCTGAGGCTACTTTATTTAGATTACAAGTCCACACACAAAGTAGCAGCAGTGAACAAAGATATCCTCAGAAACGAGTATGTGATTATTATACTGCTTCTACAGACAGTAACAGTAATAATGACAGAAGTTACGAGTAAGTGTCATGTGCTCAGGAACTTCTGTAGACGTTTGACACATATTCACTTATTTCTCACAACAGCCTGCCAAGACATCATTACTACTATTGTCGATTCTATTGCTATGGTCCTTTCATACCATGAAGAAATGGATGCACAATATTTTGTTACTTGACTGAGCTCATATAGCAAGTGGTGAAGCTAGGGCTGGAACTGGTATAATTACAAATGGTCATAAACCACATTTTGAAGTTCAAAATTAAATAAAGGATATGAATTAGTCTATAATTTTAGCATGGAAAATTAAGCTCTAATACCCATTAGTTCCTTAGTTACTTAGGCAAAAGAAGAAATAAATTCATTTTATTTGAATTAACATAAATTGTTAGTTGTCCAGGGTACAATCAGAGGACAGTTTTTTATGACTATAAAATAACTGGGCCTGGGTGGCTCAGTCGGTCAAGCATCCAACTTAGCTCAGGTTGTGATCTACATTTGTGGGTTCGAGCCCCATGGTGGGCTCTGTGCTGACAGCTCAGACCCTGGAGCCTGCTTCAGATTCTGGGTCTCCCTCTCTCTGTGCCCTTCCCCCACCCATTTTCTCTCTCCCTCTCTCTCTCTCTCTCCCCCCTCAAAAATGAGTAAACATTAAAAAATACATATACATACATACATACATACATACATACACACATACATAAAACAACTGACATTCATAATGATGAGCGAGCAATACAGTACATTATTTTTGTTAATACAGTAGATTAGAAAACTAGCTATTCCAACACAGAATATGTATATGCATAGTTAAGGCCAAAACAAGGGAGTTAAAAATAGAAGTAAGCAAGAGATGATGCTTCGTCTGTCTTACAGGAATCTGTCTACCTTAGTAACCAAGGGTTTGCATTTAAACTCCAGACAGAACAAAAAACAAGGAAGACCCTTTGGTCCACACTAAAACGAGAGGGATTAGGCAGAGATTCCCATGTAAATCTTGTTCCTAATAAATAAACTAAGAAAATATTTTTATTAATACAAGAGGGGGATATACATCACATTGTTTTATTGATAGAAGAGGGTCCATGCTCTTGATTGGGTGTTCTAGGTATTGGGTGTTCTGAACTCTAGGGTGAGTCTCCTCAGAATTTGTAATTACGGGTGGACCCTCACCCAGGTTTGGATTTCATTTTATTTTTTTTTAAAGTTTGTTTATTTATTTTGAGAGAGTGAGAGTGAGAGTGGGGGAGGGGCTGAGAGAGTGAGAGAGAGAATCCCTCTGTCAGCACAGAGCCTGATACAGGAATCCAACTCACTAACCATCAGGATCATAACCTGAGCCAAAATCAAGAGTCAGATGCTTAACTGACTGAGCCACCCAGGTGCCCCTGGATTCCATTCTCACAGACTAGGAATTCCTAAAGTGAAATATTAATACTAAAAATGGTCATGGAAATCTACCTCCAAAACCAAGAGCACACTGTATACACTGTATGTTAGCCAACTTAACAATAAATTATATCTTTAAAAAATAATGATAATAAAACTAAAAAAATAAAAATGGTCATGGCAAACATACCACTGGGGCATCTGGCAAAAGCAAAACTACTCAAAAGAGACACCTTGGACCTAGGTTTATTAGATTCATTTAAAAAAAGCACTACCTAACATGAATTTTAAATTATAAATGATGAAACACATAAAATAATCTACTGTGAACAAGATTTAGTTAATATAATATACTAAGACTTCTCAAAACTCCATACAATAAAACAATCAGATAGATTAAATAAAATCAGAATGTTTAAACTGATAAAATTCCAAATACAAATAAAACTTAAGTTCAAGGACAGAATAAGATATGATCACAATCTTCTAGAAATGATCTTTTAGCAATGAAAAAAAAATAGCCAATGAAAGCAAACCCTTAATGGACAGTTACACAGCAGATTAAGTACAACTGAAAAGAGAATTTGTGAACTGGAATGTAAATATGATGAAATAACTTTAATTGTGGCAAAGAATGAAAAGAAATGGAAAAATAGGATAAAGAGGCTGAGAGCCCTGGATATCAATGAGGTTGTTTCACCCTACGTTTAGCTCCAGAACTGTAAAAAGACATGAATCTTCAGATTCAGAAACTATGTTAAATTCAGAAAAGGAAAAAGAAAAACACCTAAGCCTTTACTAAAATTATACAACTCGAAAACCAAGAAAAGATGTCAAAGGTAGTCAGAGAGAAAGGAATTTTGATTCCGAAACTATATCAGATTTTGAGACACCCCTGGCATTTTTAAAGAATTCTCAAACACCAGGGGCACCGTGTTGGCTCAGTCAGTTAAGCGTCCAACTTTGGTTCAGGTCATGATCTCACAGTTCATGGGTCTGAGCCCCGTGTGTGGCTCTGTACTGACAGCACAGAGCCTGGAGCCTGCTTTGGATTCTGTGTCTCCTCTTTCTCTGCCCTCCACCTCTCAAAAGTAAAAAAAAAAAAAAAAAAAAAAAAAAAAAAAAAAAACAACACAAAAAAAAATTAAAAAAAAAAAAGAACCCTCAAACGCCAAATAAAGGTTCGTATTTACCATATTTTACTTATTTTAATTCTCAGTAATCCATCAAGTCACAGGTGGACATGATAATAATCTTCCCTTTGTGTGCAATATAGTTTTTCAAAATCTCTACTACATGATGAGTTTGGTTGTAAGAATGTGATCTCTGGCTCTGGAGTCATACCACAGTGATTCTAACCCTGACTCTTCCCACTAGAAGCTTTCTGACCCTGGGCAAGTTATTTATACTGCCTCACTTCATGTATTTATAAAATGGTAGCACTCATAGATGATCAGAATGTTTTGTGCTTTAAGTGAAATGATACATGTAAAAGGCTTAAAACAGTGCCTGGGATATAGGAAACAATGAACGTTAGCTAGTGTTACTGTCATTACCATATTTCATTTGATTTCACAAGAGCACTGTAGTAGAGACTTTGTTTCCATTTTCCCAGGGAATTATATTATTTGATAGTTAATGGCTCATTTAGGATCACAATTAGACTGTTTAGAACTAGGACCAGAATTCATATCTCCTGTGTCCTAACATTTTGAGCTCTCTCTTTAATTACTGCTTTTATAAAAATGTTCTTTAATAAAGGATTTATCCTGGGTTATGCACTGTAGAAGATGACACATTTGTCAAAGCTTCAAACATTCCCTTTGTGTTTATTGGTCTGTTAGTGAAGGTTTACAGATCTTCTTAATATCCATTCTGACTTCATGATTTTCATTGTATCTCCAGGCTGAACACATCATTGTCAGTTAGGACTGGCATTCAGCTATGCAGAACTCTGTAAGGGAAGCTGGAAAATGGGAGTTTTTCAAGCAGGGTACACTGGCTCCCTCAACAAAATTAGGGCTGTCTTAGTAAGAAAGGAGACAATCGATTACTGGTTAGACAAATGCCATAATATATAGGATTTATGTTCCGAGATGCAGAAGGCATCTCTGCGAAGACAGAGGCAGCCAAGAGAGTCCACGGTGGCTCCGGGGATGTGTGGCCCTGCACATGCTCTGTAAGACTCTGCATAATTTGGCCCTGGCTGACCTCTCTGCCTTTGACTTTTACCCAACTTACGCCCTATCTATAGAACTTCAGGTACTTAAGCATGCCATGCTTTCTCCTTTACAGATCCTCTGCTTGGAACCCCCACCTCCCACGCCACAGTCCCTCTTCCCCTGCCCCCACACACAAGCATACATTTCTAATACCATGTGTTAGAAGCTAACTCAAATGTGCACTGAGGCCACGGGAAGCTTTCCCTGTCCCCCAAGTCCTGGTTCTGTCCCCCATCTGTCTCTTGACTCCTCTGGCCCTTTGTGCACACCCCTATTGTAATACCCATCACACTGTACTATAAGTGTGGTTTCAAACATGGCCAACCTTCCTGCACCCCACCCCACGTTTCCCAAACTGTTAGCACCTTAAAGGCAAGAACTCTCTTCTACTTGCACAGGTCAGGTTTGCATTTTGCTCCTTTTGGGTTCACCAATTATTTTCACGGTATCTGACACCTAACAGGTGACCAATAAACATTTGTGGAATAAATTCCTAAGTTCAACCTGCTTCAGGAGTTCATAAAAAAAATAATGGTGACAGGCAGTAATAAAAGGTATCATGTACTGAGGGTTTATGAAATCTGAGGCATGCTGGATTTAGGGCTTTACATGAATTATCTTCTTTCATTTTCCCAACAACCCCATGATACACATGTAACAGCCATGCTCATTTTACAAATGACTAAACTGAGGCTTAGGGAGGTTACTTGCCTAAGGTCACACAGCTAATAAAATGCTGAGCCAGGATTTGAACCTGGTTGTTTCTACTCCACAGTCTAAATCCTGAATTACCTACCAGGCTACAGCGTGGAAACTCAAGGGGGCCGTATACTCTGAGAAGCTGCCACAGCCTGAAACTCCAGAAGAGCAAACGGCTGGATGGTAGTGCCATCCTTGCTGACTCACTGAAGGCCATTTTATCTTGTCTGATGAATGAAGAAGAGAAGGGATGAATGAAGAAGAGAAGGCCATTTTATCTTGTGTGAAGAATGAAGAGAGAGAAGGGAAAGGCCACGGCGGGCTTTATTTGGGGAAAGAGAGGAAGCAGGATGACAAAGGAAGTAAACTGAGAATCCCACATCAGAGCAGCCCCAGAGCCCATCTGAGACAAGCATTTCATCAACACCATTCTGACAAGCAGCTAATTAAATATCCCTGGGGAGAGGGTTCCCGTCTTGACTCACAAGGGCAAGTGCTGAGGTCTGAAGCCTGTTCTCCACATGGGGCTCAGCAAAGCCAGCTTTCCAGCTGGCCTGATAATCCCTGAAGCCAGCGTAACACCCCAGTCCCACTGGAAAACAGGCAAAGGCAGATTATACAGAAAGCAAGCTTAGCATAATAAGAATGATAAAAGCTTACGTTCACCGGGCACTTGCAATCACTTTCAAGCAAGTGAGTGGTTATTTCATTTAATCCTCCAGAAGGATATAATGAGATCAACATTATCCCCATTTTACAGACGTGGGACCAAGAGACGGCAATCGTGCCTGATACTTGCCTACTGTTTCTCAGCCCCAAATCCATCCTTCCACGGTCCCTCCTCTCTGATCTCGACTTGGCTGGGACTCTGCACACCACATGACCCAGGACCCTCCATCAGCTAGTGTCCTATTAAATTCTGTAAATAAAAGGCAGCACATGGAGAAGAGAAAGCTAAAGAAAGGGAAAGGGAACTTCCTTCCTGCTTCCCTGTTCCTGCAACATCACTCCTGGAGAGCAGCTGTCTCCAGGCTTCAGCTTCTTTGGGCACTGCTACCTCTAGTTTTGCACACTCGCTCAATAGCACCAAGAGCGGCCAGCTGGAGTCTCTCAGAAATCCGAGCGCCACCCCTGCAGGTCAGCCCCTCTACATGCCTCCATTCTGGAAGCCTTATCTCTTTGTTCACTCAGCCTTGGGTGGCCGCTGCTTCTAGCCCCTCTCTCTGGATTTACATGCATGTTCCTTTGGGTTCTTTCAGCTTCTAACATGTATATATTCCATTCTCTCTGTTAAATCCCCTCTATCTGATGTACTTAGTACTGTGTCTGTTTTTACGACTCCACATGGACCGATACAGAGATGTTACATATCTCGTCCAATGTCACACAGCCAGCGAGCAGCGTGGCCATTACTAAACCCAGGTTTTCCACAGAAGCTGGAATAGGCAGCTTATCTGTCGTGGGGAGGCCAGGATCACCACAGACAATCAATACAGATACACTGAAATAAACCAAGTTCTTAGTGCTCACATGATAATTATAGTTTTATTAATAATAATTTGTGTGTATAATGCATTAGGTTTGGAAGGGATTTCATAGCCATGACTTCATATGACTCAGAAAATAAATATATTACAGTTAAGGGTTTAACCTTTAGAATAAGACAGACATTAGTTTAATCTCAGTTAAAGAATGACTGCATAACAGCTGTGTGACCTTTGGCAAGTTATCGAACCTCGTTGAAACTTACTTTTGTTTTCTATGAAATCTGGTTACTAGAACTACCTACATCATATGGCTGCTGTAATCATTTAACTCATGTAATATAATATATATAACATGTCGAGAACTGTGCAGAGCCTGAGATTTTATCACACTTACAACCTGACACGTGAGCTTATTACTATGTCATGGCTGGTGTCAGAAGACAGGACACTCCTGGGTCAGAGACCAACAACTTCATTACTCATGACAAAAGCACTAGCCACAGTCGCACGTTGGTTTTCTTTGGTTGTTCATGCCCCTCAAGTCTCACAGGATGACACAAAGGGCCTGTCATGGCTGCCTGCACATACAGTGCATTGTGTTATAAGAGAACACTGTGCTTGGGGAATTCACTACTTTTATATAGTAAGTTCAAGTAAGACTAGTCTTTGAGAGAAACATTACCTCATTTCTCAAGCTTGCTCAGTGAAAACATAACCATGAGCAATGATCCAGGTAAAGAGTAGTCAGGGCCTGGCATTTTGGGGATAACCACAGAAATATGCAGGGAGACTCAAAGCCCCTGTTGGATTGCCTCTTCCACAAAATTCACTAAATACCCAGTAATTTTACAGTAAGTGGTAGTTCTCACTGAGTCTCATAAAACCCAATCATGAAAGAATACTTTCCTCAATTTATAGACGAGGAAACTGGCTCAGAGAAGTGAAAGGACTTGCTCCATGGTAATAACCTTTGGGGAAGTTGTGGTTCTGGGTCCAAAAATCAGAAACCATGACCCCAAATCCCATGCCCAGTCATCTCCATCAAGACACCTATTTGTAAATATAGGTCACGCTTACCTTTAGCTCAGAACTGGCTACATAGTTTGCTGGGCTTAGGGCCCATATTTCTAAAATTCCTAAGCTTTAGAATCTAGTCTATTCTAGTAGGTTCTGAACTGTATTTACCAGGGAGCTAGTTGTCCACTGCGCTTTCTCAGAGGCTATCAAGAGTGGGGGTGATCCTCAAAAAACTAAAAATAGAACTACCCTACAACCCAGCAATTGCACTACTAGGCATTTATCCACGGGATACAGATGTGCTGTTTCGAAGGGACACATGCACCCCAACGTTTATAGCAACATTATCAACAATAGCCAAAGTATGCAAAGTGCTCAAATGTCCATCGATGGATGAATGGATAAAGAAGATGTGGTGTACACATATACAATGGAGTATTACTCGGCAATCAAAAAGAATGAAATCTTGCCATTTGCAACTACATGGATGGAACTGGAAGGTATTAGGCTACGTGAAATTAGTTAGTCAGAGAAAGACAAAAATCAAATGACTTCACTCATATGAGGACTTTAAGAGACAAAACAGATGAAGGGAAGGGAAGGGAAACAAAAATAATATAAAAACAGGAGGGGGACAAAACAGAAGAGACTCATAAATATGGAGAACAAACTGAGGGTTACCGGAGGGGTTGTGGGAGGGGGGATGGGCTAAATGGGTCAGGGACACTAAGGAATCTATTCCTGAAATCATTGTTGCACTACATGCTAACTAATTTGGATGTAAATTTTAAAAAATAAAAAATAAAATTTAAAAAAAAAAAGTGTGTGTGAGCACAGGAAGGGAAGATTGGGAAAGACCTCTAGGCATAAAGCTTGTTTTCTTGGGACTCTGCATAAGATTATGTTTTTATTTTTTTTAAGGGACGCTATACCACAGAACTGGGGTTTGCCAGAGGGGAGGAGAGTGGGGGAGAGGGGCAAAATGGGTGAAGGGAAGTGGGAGACACAGGCCTCCAGGTATGGAAAGAGTAAGTCACAGGGATAAAGGCACAATATGGAGAATATAGTCAATGATATTGTAACAGTTTTATAGGGTAACAGATGGTAGCTACACTTGTAGCAAGAACATAACACATATGCCTAACACAGCATACCATGATGTAGACTTGCTGAATCACTAGTTGTACACCTGAAACTAATGTAACACTGTGTCAACCTATACTTCCATTTAAAACACTGTGCCAGGTGGCTCCGTGGCACAATGGATAGTGCACTGGACTTCTAAAACACCGTGTCAACCTACACGTTCCAAGAAAATCTCAAATTTAACTCAACTAAAATTTGAGGGGTTGGGGAGGGTTTTTTTGTTTGTTTTTTAGAATTCAGTATTTTAAGACCATTATTTCTTAAGAATTTCAAACATACACCGACATGGAGAGGAAAGTATAACAAACCCCACGTGTTAATGAGAAAACATCAACAATTATAAAATTCTGTTTTAAAAATAGAGACACGAAGGCCCAGAAGGTGAAGGGACTTGGCCAAATTTACATAGTGACCAACAGAACCATGTCTCTCCCTTGCTTTCATGGCTTTCAGACAAACGTTCTTTCCACCAGGGTGGAGGTGGCCTCAGATAAGTGTAAGAGCTGTTATATAATGAGATGTGCTTCTAAAAGTAGACAGGACCAAGCCACTATCAGGAAGCCATGCACTTTAAATTGTCTGGCCAGACACGAGAATGATCGCTCCTACCAGCTAATTCAAAACAGTGTCGGAAGTCAGAAAAGCTTGGCATGACTCCCTGACGCACTGAGTGATGAGCTAATTGATGTTCCTTCATTCACTATTTCATTCAAATATTATTGAGGGTCCATTACATGCCAGCGACTGTGCTAACTGCCAGGACAGAATTGTACAGAACACAGATTTTAAGTAAGTTACTGAAACTTTCCTACTCATCCATTGATTCATTCAAAAGTATGTACTGACCACCTACTATGTATGAGTCAAACCCTGTGTTAGAAATGAAGGGCATTGACTCAAAAAGCTCCCAGGCTAGGGGCACCTGAGTGGCTCAGTCGGATAAGCGTCAGACTCTTGATTTCGGCTCAGGTCATGATCTTGCAGTTCGTGGGATCGCGCCCCACGTCCGGCTCTGCACTGTTAGCGTGGAGCCTGCTTGGGATTCTCTCCCTCTCTCTTCCCGTTCCTGGCTCGTTATCTCTCTCAAAATAAATAAACATTTGAAATTGGGGAAAAAAAAAAAAGTTCCCAGGCTAGTAGGAAAGAGACAAACAAGAATTTCTAATACAGAATAAGTAACAGCTACAAGCATCTCAGAAAGCACACAAGAGAACCTTACCTGACCTTGAGGGCTCAGGGAAAATCCCTGAAAACACTGAAGATGAAGCTGAGGTAGGAAGGAAAGCAAGTAAGAGTAGGCCCAGTTGCCTCATCTGTAAACTGGGAATAATAATATCCTCCCCTTTGGGATGCTGTGAATGTAAAAGAAACATTCACATGAAGGGGCCCGCCTGGCCCATCGCAATGGCATGGCGTTACACGTTACCGTCTCCATGTTCACATGCACGAGTGCTGACCAGGACCTTATGTCTGTCTGCGGTTAATAATCAATGAAGTCGAGAACACATATAGGAAGAAATCTTTGTCTCCCGCCTCATTAGCGTCAGAGTCCAAGCAAGTAACCAGGCCCAGACACGGGCCCTGGAAAGGAGCCTGCACTGCTGGCCACTTCATTTGGGAAATTCACCCTGTGGCAAAGACTGTACCAAACGCAATTTTCCTCCTAAAGTGGTTTCCTCCCCACCCCTCCTCCATCGAGTTCCCCTCCCCCGCTACCAAGTGATTGATGTCTCACTGAGGGCCTTTTTCCCTTCAAAGCCCATCTGGCCTTCCTGCCTCAGCCGGCAGGGAGGGTGTAATCCTGTGTTTGCAGCTTTGCTGACGGTTTCTATGGATATTATGACAATATTACAGCTATGGTGAAGCCGCATCAGGGCTGACTGAATGAGGGGTCAGGACTTGAAAAGGGGAAATTTGGAATTAAACATCAACAACCTAAGGCCTCGGAGACAATGACTGGTTTTTGGAACGTCGTTCCTATCAACGGTAACAAACACTAACACGCGAATATTGTTCCTGTATGAACAATCTGCGGAAGGCTTGTTTCTCAAATCCCTCCTGGAGAGTACCCAGAAGACAAAAGTCAGGCCCCAAGCAAGGGCTCCCCGGCCACACTCAGCAGTGCCAGCAAGGGAAAACTTCAGGCAGGGGTGTCACTTGAATAACCACACTGCAAACCTCTGCCGTGTCCCACGAGACCACATTGCGACCGCCGAGCATTCGGTGTGGCTCCTTAACCACTCTCCCAAGTCATCCCGAGAACTTTGTACAGAATTGGGAAACAGAAATGCTTATGAAGGGAAAAGGAGGGGTCAGCAGCCATTAATAGTTCCCAAATGTTGAGCCGGTAAAGAAAAAAGTACGCACAGAACTCTACCTCCCCGTAGGATCTCTGTCGCCAGCACCCCTCCTTACTTTTGCTGTGGCCCGTATTTTCTTCCGTGACAGGTTTAAATTTTTTTTTTCTTTTTTTTGTCAACCATGTTTTGAGGTTAATGTGAACAGGCCTCTCTTCTTTGTAAGAGAACATGTAATGGTTTTACTCAATTTCCAAAGCAAGGCTAGGTCATTGTGGAAAACGTGGAAAATGTTGCTGAAGAAATAGAAGAAAACACAAGGTGTTATTGTCCTGCACAGAAATATGCCACTGCTAAGATTCTGTTCAACTTCCGTGTAATTTTTATGGTTTGGAGATTTAGACAGAATTCTGGCTCTGCAAACCGTCTGAACTTGCAGAGATCAGTTAACCTCTCTAAACCTCTGTGTTCCTGCCCAGGGGCTTGATAAGGATGAAGCACCAAATAAGCCAGGAACACGTTCTCACACCATTATTCTTGTACAGCATCATTTTTAATGGCTCTAGGGTATTCTGTCGTGTGACTATGCCATAAATTATTTACAGTATCCTGTTACTGAGTGAGTCCGTTGTTTTATATATTCACCATTACAAGAGAGTGACTTCTGATAAATAATCTCCGGTTTTCCTCTTGTTTCCTATGTATTATTCAGCAGAGGGGCTTGAGTCACCTAATTTACAGCATATACACTAAGCACATGGGACTGTGAACACTGAGGAAGAACAGGGACAGTGGAGCGTCCTGCCCTTAGAGCTGAGCTAGTGGGGAGAGCGGAAGGGGCAGGAGGCTGGGAAACAGGACATTTGGGTCTTAGCTTCCCCTCAGCCCCCTTCTATGAACTGTGTAACTTGGCAAATGATCTAATCTCTCATTTCTTATCTATTAAATGAGTGTAATTATAAAGCCTCCCTCCAAGGGTTTCTTAACATTAATAAATGTTAAGTCCTTTAAAAAAAAAATGCCTGGCACAGCGCTATTCATAACGGCCAAAAAGTAGAAACAATCAAAATGTCCATCAGCTGATGAACGGGAAAACAAAATGTGGCATATCCTGTACCTCAAAGGAATACAACACTGAATGTCAGCTACACTTCAATAATAAAATTTTAAATCCTACTCACTTATGGCGATGAAACTATTCTATAGGAGACACAGTTTCTATAGGAAACTATTCCATAGGACAACATTCTATAGGACACTCACTTATGGCGATGAAACTATCCTATAGGATACAGGTCATTACACTTTTTGTCAACACCCATAGAATATACAAAACCAAGACTGAATCCTAATGTAAACTGTGGGCTTAATAACAAAGTATCAACACTGGCCCATCAATTGTAACAAAATACCATACTAACGCAAAATGTTAATAATAGAGGAAATCAATGATGGGTGAGGGTAAGAGGGTATGTTGGGGTTCTGTGCTTTCTGTTCATTTTTTTCTGTAAAAAAGTGCACAGTTTTTCTAAAAACTGCACAAGAAAATAAAGTCTGTTAATTAAAAAAAAAATCTATTCAGAAAGGACGTGAAAAAAAAGTGGTATAGCCATACAATGGAATATTATTCAGCCATAACAAATAATAAAATACCAACACATGCTACAAGATGAACCTTTAAAACATTACACTCAGTGAAAGAAGCCAAACCAAAAGAGGCCACATATTGTATGACTCCATTTTTATGGAATGTCCAGAATAGCGAAATCTATAGAGGCAGAAAGTGGATTTGTTGTTGCCAGGGGCTGGAGGGAGGGGCAAATGGGGAGGGACTGCTAACGGGTACAGAGTTTCCATTTGAGATCATGGAAAAGTTCTGGAACAAGATAGTGGTAATGATTGCACAATGCTGTAAATGGAAACTGTACTTTAAAATTGTTAATGTCAAAAAAATTGTTAATGTCAACTATACTCCAATAAAATAAAGTCAACTATACTTCAATTAAAAAAAAAGAAAATAAAATTTAAAAAGTTAAAATGGAAAACTTTTACGTTATGCATATTTTACCAAGGTTAAAAAAAAAAAAGAGTGCCTGGTATATAATAACCACTCAAAAATTTTTATTTTTCACCCTTATTCCCATCTTGGGGTCTCAGTTTTCCTATTCATAAAGTGAAAAGGAAAAATAATCTTTGAAATTGCTCCTCGCTCTGAGATTCTACAGTCTAATCGGATGAATCTGCCGTGTGACAGAGAAATCTTTTTTGTGAATATCTATTTCCTTCCTTCTCCCTCCCTTGGTGGAAGGGGAACCCGTGCCCTTCCTCTGAGCACTCACTTTAAAGCTGCCATCATCACCTCTTTCGCAAATCCCTTCGAGTACCTGACAGATCTCTGATTGCTAGTGACCCTGAAAAGGCTAAGGATGGAGTCTTAGTAAGTATCTGTTGGACTCATGAATGGAAGAAAAAATAAGTAAGTGAATGAAAGCTCAAAGGGACAGCCACTGACTCTCACTGCATGCCCCGAGGGGAGCTAGCCCCAGCTGAATCCCTGACCTCCAGTCAGCGTTCCTGAATGGTGAGCATACATGTTCCAAAAGGCAGTACACACCCTCCCGAGTACACCCTTTCTCTGAACACTCTTAAGCACGTATTCATAAAGGCATTATTTCAGCTCCCCAAACTTCCCATTTTTAAATCTGTTTGCATGTTCTCCGTGTGAGTAAGCATTCTCCCCATTCACTTAACAATGTCACGTTCTGTTAAGGACTCCAAGAGAACCTATTTTCCACCGTTTGCTCTCCTCTTTGCAGCTCCAAGATGTTGGCTGCCTTCACACCTCTGCTTTTTCTAGCACGGCAGCAAAGCTTTATTTTCAGCCTGACCTCCTTCTTCCTAATCACTCGGACTGACTTCCTGTATTTGTTTCTTTCTCACTGTCATTTCCAGGTTATCCTATTTGACCGCCCCCCCCTTCCCCGTCTTTGTTCTTTACAAAACCTTGTCTCCGCTTCATAAATTTGCCATCTCTAAAAAATCTTGCAGTGTTCTCCTCTTCATTGCCAGGTACGTGTTTATTTTTAATTTCCTCCTCCAAACTCCAGACATCCTGAAAGGAGCGCAAGTGTTTCTGAGCCTTTCAAATGGTTTTGCCTAGTTACTTCCAATTTCTAAATCTTTTCATATTGAAAAGCTGCTAAGGTCCCCTCTGCTACTCCAATGCTCATGCAAACACACAATCCCATACACCCTTATGCCCCTCTTATATTCAAGACCAAGAGCTGACAAACAAATGCCCATGGGTCAAATCCAGCCCACTGCCTGATTTCTGTAAATAAAGTTTTAGTGGCACACAGCCACACTCATTCATTCACACACATATTGTCTATGGATAACTTTGTTATACAGACTCTGGAAGTTGGGGTGGACACCTGATAGCCCACAAAGCCTAAAATATTTATTATCTAAGCCTTTATAGACTCTTGTTGTAGGCACGTGAGGGATATCTCATCCTTTATTTACAAACTCTTAGTTGACGGTATGCATTGCCAGATACTGCCTTCATTTCAACTCCCCAACACCCAGGAGAAACTCCCTATACTCCACTCTACAATCTCACTAAAAGATCTGGCTGGCTTCCTCACTCTTGCTTGGTAAGTAGAAGAAAACTGTATCTCTGGAAAGGTTTTGTCTCCCTACCAATTGTGTGAGATATTATTATTCATCAATGGTTTTTTTTTTTTTTTTTTTTTTTTTTTACTTCTCGCTTAGTATCCATTTATCCCACAACTTCAACTTCCCATTTCAGTGGGTTTCTTTCTTTCTATCCAAGTGAGAGAATGTGACGATATTAGTAAGAGGAAAACAGTCCCTCCCTAGCCCACTTTCAACTCAACATAAGCACTGAATCTTTTCTCTTTGGACACAGGCTAGCTTCTTGGAAATAAACCAAATCGTTCTGTCCTTGGTACAGATTGTCTAGAAAAGTGGTGTGTGAGCGAGCCCCAGGCCTCCTGTAGATCTCAATTTGAGCCCTATCTTTGGCACCATCCTTTGAATAGGATCTGCCCTTAGCAGATAGTAAAAGTGCTTTAAATGAGGCGAACCTACCAACAAGTCACAGCATCCAAGAAAAATTATCATCAGCACTTGGGGAATATCATGAAAACGCTCTGAGCCTCTCCACTTCTTCCCTTGCTCCGCCTCTTGGCCTCTTTCTAGGGATTCACAGCTGCTTCTTCTTCTTCTTCTTCTTTTTTAATGTTTATTTATTTACTCTTGAGAGAGAGAGAGAGAGAGAGAGAGAGAGAGAGAGAGCACAAGCCGGGGAGGGACAGAGAGAGGGGGGTAAACACAGAATCCAAATCAGGTTCCAGGCTCTGAGCCATCAGTGCATAGCCTGACACGGGGCTCGAACTTACACACCATGAGACTATGACCTGAGCAGAAGTAGGACCCTTAACTGACTGAGCCACCCAGGTGCCCCCGGGATTCAGAGCTTCTAATGTCTTCTGGTTCAGTAACTGTGTTCACCTTTTGGACTTGATCAAATTCAGCTTCCCTATTTTGATTCTGTGAGCCCCGTCCACTCACTCTCCAGAAAGTCCCCCTGGTAGAAATTTTATTGGGATGATCCTCTTAACCAAGCCAGTTCTAGTGCTGGACCCCACTCAGTACCAATGCTTAGCTGCCACCACATAAAAGAACAGCAAAATAGTATGCAAAAATCCATCAGACAGTCCTTAGGCCAAAATCTGGACTTTATCCCTTTCTAGTTGTATAATTAAAGGAAGTCAAGGCACCTCTCCAAGATTCGGTTTCTCTTCCAGTCAATGTAGATATTAATACCTATTCCGTAGGGTTAGTGTAAGGATTGCCAGTAGCAGCAGTTCCTTGCATGAGTAAGTACTCCATAAATGGAGCTTTTCATTAGAACACACCGTGAACCTCGTCTCTGTGCCCTAAAGCCAAGGAAAGGTAGAATTCCAAGAGATTATGCTGACAACTACTTTAGTAGAGAGAGAACAGGCGCTTTGTTTTTTCTTTCTACATTTTTATCTCCAGCTAAAATCTAAAATCTTCTTCTTCCAACGTCTTTTACTTTACCCACCCCCCCTTGCCTGGCTCCTGTGGCCCCTTCATCTCTGCTGTTGAGCACTGTGGCCCAGCCTGCACTCCTCCTTCTTCCTCCCTGATTTACCCAGAGTCCTGCCTTTGCAGTCCCACATGGCAAGCAAGCATCCCATGCTCACTCTTCTGGTAGCATGAAAACAACCACACCACATGCAACCGTTTCCAGGAAGTTTCCATTCACGAATGATAAAGAAATGAATACACACAAAGATTTGGCTAGAAGAACATCTCTCACCTCCTTATTTACAATGACAAAAGAAGAGAAGTAAAAGTGAAATCGAAACTGAAAGCAAAAATATAAATGTCCAACTAAAAGAAATGAGTAACTCAGGAAGCCTGGCTCAGTGAGCAGAACATACGACTCTTGATCTTAGGGTTGTGGGTTCAAGCCCCATACTGGGTGTATAAATTACTTTAAAAAATTTTTTTTAAATAAAAATTTTTTAAATGGAAACTAGTAGCTAAATATGTAATACAACACAACAGAGGCAAAGATAAAAGTTACATCTGATTTCTTCTCAGAAACCATACAAACAAAAGAGAATAGATTGACATATTTAAAGTGTTGAGAGAAGGGTGCCTGGGTGGCTCAGTCCATTAAGCGTCCGATTTTGGCTCAGGTCATGATCTCACAGTTTGTGAGTTTGAGCCCCATGTTAGGTTCTGTACTGACAGCTCTGTACTGGAGCCTGCTTCAGCTTCTGTGTTTCCCTCTCTCTCTGCCCCTCCCCCACAAGTGCTTGCTCTCGCGCGCGTGCTCTCTCTCTCTCTCAAAACTAACCATTAAAAAAAATTTTTTAAAGAAATTCAAAAAATAAAGTGTTGAGAGAAAAAACCCACCATCCTACAATTCTGACCTTGCAAAATATCCTTCCAAAGTGAAAAAGAACACATGAAAAGATGCCCAACATCACTCATCTCAGGGAAATGCAAATCAAAACACAGTTAAGATATCACTTCACACCTGTCAGAATGGTTAGAATCAGAAAGACAAGAAACAACAAGCACTGGTAAGGATGCAGAGAAAAAGGAACCTTCATGCACTGTTGGTGGGAATGTAAATTGGTGGAGCCACCAACAGTGGCTGGAAAACATACGGAAAGACAGCATGGAAGTTCCTTAAAAAATTAAAAATAGAAATACCAGATGATCCAGTAATCCCACTACTGGGTATTTACGCAAAGAAAGCAAAAACACTAATTTGAAAAGATACATACACCCCTATGTTTTCTGCAGTATTATATATAACAGCTAAGATATGGAAGCAACCCAAGTGTCCATCCACAGACGAATGGATAAGGAAGATGTGATATATATGTGTATATATACACATATATATACATATATGTGTATATATACATATATATATACATATATATACATATATATACATATATACACACATATATGTGTATATATATGTATATATATGTATATATATATATGTATATATATATATATACATCAACATGGACAGACCTAGAGGGTATAATGCTAAATGAAATGTCAGAGAAAGACAAGTACTATATGATTTTACTTATGTGTGGAATCTAAAAAACATAACAAATGAACAAACAAACAAACAAAAAGCAGAAACAGACCCATAAATACAGAGAAAAAACTGATGGTTGCCAGAGGCCAAGAGGGTCAAAGAGGGGCAAAATGGGTGAAGGGGAGCAGAAGATAAAGGCTTTCAGTTATGAAATGAGTAAGTCACTGGGATAAAAGGAACAGCACAGGGAATATAGTGAGTGGTACTGTAATAGGGCTGTATAGTGACAGAAGGTAGCTACACGGGTGGCGAGCGTAGCATATCATGTAGTCTTGTGGAATCACTTTGTTGTATACCAGAAACTAATGACATGTGTCCACTATCATTTTAAAAAATGGAAGGAGAAATAAAGACTTTCTCAGACAAATAAAAACTGAGGGAATGTGTTGGCAGTACATCTGCCTTGCAAGAAATGTTAAAAGAAATTCTTCACAAACAAGAAATGATAGGGGTCTGCAATGTGAATGTCCATGAAGAAAAGAAAGAGCACTACAGGAGGAATAAGTGACGCTAATATAAAAATGTAATTTTTCTCATCCTTAATTGATCTAACATGTAATGGTTTGTTCAAAATAATAATAGCAACAATGCATTCAATTAGATATGTCTATATATGCTTCTGTATAAGTGAAGTGAATAACTAATAATACAAGGGACAGAGCAGGGAAGAATTGCAAATATTTTGTTATTTTATGGTACTTGCACTACCCATGAAGTGGTAGTGTTATTTGGAGGTATACCTGGGTGAGTCGTAAATGCATACTGCGAACTCTAGGGCAACCACTAGAAAAAGTAAAAAAGAAGTGTGAGGGGCACCTGGGTGCTTCAGTCAGTTAAGCTTGGACTCTTGTTTTCAGCTCAGGTCATGATCTCATGGTTCCTGAGTTCGAGCCCCACGTAGGGCTCTGTGCTGACAGTGCGGGGCCTGCTTGGAATTCTCTCTCTCCCTCTTTTTCTGTCTGCTCCTCCTCCACTCACTCGCTTTCTCAAAATAAATAAATAATCATTTTTTTTAAATGTAACTGACATGCTAAGATAGGAGAGAAAATGGAATCATATAAAATGCTCAATTAAAATCTTTACAAAGGGCAGAAAAAGAATGGAAGACAAAATAAGAACAAGGAAAAGGAAAAGAAGCAGAAAACACCAGCAAATATAGTAAATATGAGTCTAGCTATATCAATAATCACCTTGAATGTCAATGGTTTAAATGCACGAATGAGAAGACAGAAATTGTCAGAGTGGATCAAAAACACAACCCCACTATACATTGTCTACAAGAAACCAACTTTAAATGTAAGGACACAAATGAACCAAAAGTAAATGGGTAGAGAAAAAACACACTCTGCTAACACTAATCAACAGAAAGCAGGAATAGCTACGTTAATTTCAGACAAAGCAGATTTCAAAGTAGGAAAGTTATTCATCAGGTATAATTATAAAATGGTCAATTCTCCAAGAATACATAATAATTCTTAACATATATGTGTCTATAAAAAAAGCATCAAAGTATGTGAGGAAAAACCAGTAGAATTGCAAGGAGAAACAGATGAATCCACTATTATATTTGGAGACTCTAAACACCCCTCTGTAGGAAATGGACAGATCCAGCAGACAGAAAATCAGTAAGGACATAGTTGAATTCAATAGAACTATCAATGAGCTAGATATTACTGATACCACAGACTACTTTATCTAACAAAAGAAGAATCTACATTCTTCTCAAGCTCACATAGAACATTCACCAAGATAGACCCCATTCTGTCCTATAAAACACATCTTAAATTTAAAACAATATAAATCATATCATGTCTGCTCTAACACAATTAAAACATAAGTGAGTATCAAAAAGATAGCAGGAAAACCCCAAAATAATTGATTAAATACCTTTTAAATAACACATGGGTCACTGAAGAATTTTCAAAAGAAATTTCTAAATATTTTGATGTAAATTAAAGTGAAAATATAGTATAACAAAATTTGTGGGATGCAATTAAAACATTGCTTAGAAGGAAATTTATAACATTGAATGAACATATTAAAAAGGAAAAAAAAACAAAAATCAATAATCTAAACGCCCATCTTACAACTAGAAAAAGAAGACAAATTAGATCCAAAGTAAGCAGAAGAAAAGAATAAAAATTAGAACATAAATCAATGAAATTGAAAATAAGAAATCAATAAAGAAAATTAACTAAGCCAAAAGCCGATTCTTTGACCAATAAAATTGATAAGCATCTAGCTAGGATAACTAAGAAAAACAAGAGAAGACCCAAACTACTTTTATCAGAAATGAAAGAGGGGACATCACTACAGATTCCATCAACATTAAAAAGATAAGAAAGAATATTATGAAAAACTCTATGCCCACAAATTTGATAATCTAGAAAAAATAGATAATTTCCTTGAAAGACACAATCTAGTAAACTCACACAAGAAGAAATAGACAATCTGAATAGGTCTATATCTATTAAAGAAATTTAATCAATAATTAATTCCTAAACAGCACTGGGCCCAGGTGGGTTCACTGGTGAACTCTAGCAAACATTTAAAGAAGAAATTAAGCCAATCTCTACAAGCTCCTCCAGAGATAGAAGCAAAGGGAATACTTCTTAGCTCATTCTAGGAGAACACCATTACTCGAATCCAAAACCAGATAGACCTTACAAAAAAGAAAAGGAGACACCAATACCTCTCTTAGGCACAGATGTAAATTCTGTTGACAAAATATTAGCAAATCAAATTTAACAATGTATACAAAGAATTACATACCATGACCAAGTGGAATTTATCCAAGGAATAGAAGGCTGGTTCAACACTGGAAAATTAATGTAATCTACCACATCAAGAGGCTAAAAAAGAATAGTGAACAAAATCAACAGATGCAGGAAAACCACTTGACAAAATCTGGCACCCATGCATGATAAAAGTTCTCAGCCAACTAGGTATAGATGAGAATGCCCTCGACTTGATAAAGAACATCAATTCAAAACCTACAGCTAACCTCATACTTAATGATGAGAAACTCAAAAGAACTGACACCACTCAACTTCAAGACTTACAACGAAGCTACACTAATCAGGACAATATGGTATTAGAGGTGCCTGTCTGGCTCAGTTGGAAGAGCATGCAACTCTTGATCTTGCCGTCATGAGTTCATGCCCCACATTGGGTGTGGACTCTGCTTAAAAAATAATAATAATAACGTTCAAAGTGAATAAATAAAAAATAAGACAATGTGGTATTGGCAAAAGAATACACAAGCAGATTAATAGATCAAAACAGAAAACCTAGAAATAGGTCCATATAAATAGAGTCAACTGATCTTTGACAAAGAAGCAAAAGCAATAGAACGGGGAAAAGATAATCTTTTTCAACAAATGGTGCTGGAGCAATTGAACATCCATGTGCAATAAAATGAATGTAGACAGAGACTTTAAACCCTTCACAAAAATTAACTCAAAATGGATCAGAGACCTACACTTGATCTTAGCCAAAAGGCCGAGAAGCGATAAAATGGATCAGAGACCTAAATGTAAAATGAAAACTATAAAACTCCTAGAAAATAAGATAGAAAAAACCCAGATGACCTTGGGTATGACAATGACTTTTTAGATACAACACCAAAGGCATAACTGATAAAAGAAAAAAATGGATAAGCTGGACTTCAGTAAAATTAAAAACTTCTTTTCTACAAAAAAACCAATGTCAAGCCATAGACTGGGAGAAAAATATTTGCAAGAGACATACCTGACAAAGGATTATTATCTAAAATATACAAAGAACTCTTAAAACTCAGCAATAGGAAAATGAATAATCCAGTTAGAAAATGGGCCAAAGACCTGAACAGACACCTCACCAAAAAGATACCCAGATGACAATAAGCATATGAAAAGATGTTCAACATTATGTCATCAGATAATTGTAAATCGAAGCAACAATGAGAAATCTCTACACATCTACTACTATTGTAGGCCGTAATCCAAAACAGTAACAACACCAAATGCTGACAAGGATGTGGAGCAACAGAAACTCTCATTAATCGCTGGTAGGAATACAAAAAATGGTACAACCACTTTGGAAGACAGTTTAGAGATTTCTTACAAAATTAAAAGTACTCATCCAACACCATTCAACAACTGCACTCCTTGGTATTTACTCAAATGAAATGTCCACGTAAAAAGCTACATACAAATGTTTATAGAAGCTTGAGTCATAATTGCCAAAACTGAGAAGCAACCAAAATGTCCTCCAGTAGGTGAATGGATAAACTGTACATCCAGAAAATGGAATATTAGTCCATGCTAAAAAGATATGAGCTTTCCAGCCATGAAAAGATTTGGAGGATTGTTAAATACATATTGCTAAGTGAAAGAAGGCAATCTGAAAAAGCTACAGACTGTATGACTCCCAATATATGACATTCTAACAAAGGCAAAACTATGGAGACAATAGAAAGATTGTAGTTGCCAGCGTTTAGAAGAAAGGGAGGGATGAATAGGTGAGCACAATGGACTTCCAGGGCAATGAAAATACTGTGTTTCCTACTATAATGGTGGATATATATCATTATGCATTTGTCAAAATCCACAGACTGTACAACACCAAGAGTGAACCCTAATGCAAACTATGGCCTGTGGGTGATAAAAGATATGTCAGTGAGCGTTCTTCAAGTGTAAGAAATGTACCGCTCTGGTGGGAGATGTGGATAACGGAGGGAGCTATGAAAGTGTGGGGGCAGGAGAAACAAGGGAAATCTCCGTACTTTCCACTCATTTTTGCTGTGAACCTAAAACTGTTCTCAGAAATAAAGTTTATTAAAATGTATTAAAGTGGTCAAAAATAGTTTAAAAATATATAATAATGTATATTCCCACTTTTATTTTGAAATGAAAAACATATGTGTCACACACACACAGATGTAAAGAAAATACACCATTGTAGTAACAGCAATTTTCAACGGGAGACTACAAGGAAATGCAGTTAATGCTTTCCTATTGTTTATCTCTTTGGTTCGTCTTAGGTTTTGATTGTGCACCTACATAGCTGGTGCTTAATAAGTGTTTTTAGAATAAAGGAGTACAGAAAAAATTAGACGCTGAAGGGAGGTCTGGGGACTCCTCACCCCATTTATGGTGACCTTGTTGTCCACACCCCACTGGCCCAACCTCACATACAGAAAGAGAGTATACTGAGCACTACCAACACTCGGTCTGTAGCCTCACTGCAAGGCTTCCACAGTTTATTTCTCTTAGAAACTGGTCAATAAAAGAGCATATATCACTGAAGAACTCAAATTGACAATGAATTCATTAATGACCATAATATTAGAACCACTGATTGTTATGGCTTTGATCTGAAGATTAAGGACTCACGAGCACTTACCCAATTGTGTGGGCAAGACAAGCCACTAGGGTACAAGAGAAAAATATCAGGATCTATATTTGTATATACAATATTTTACTTTGTACTTGTTTTGTATTGTATAACAGTCATAAGATATTAATACACTTGACCAGTGAACAACACAGGTTTGAACTGCACTGGTCCATTTACATGTGGATTTATTTTTATAAATACCATACAGTACTGTGCATATATTTTCTCTTCCTTACAATTCTCTTAATAACATTTTCTTTTCTCTAGCTTACTTTCTCATAAGAACACAGCATGCAATACGTATAACATACAAAATGTTTGTATTTTATATACAAACTGTATATAAACTGTATTAATTGACTGTTTATGTTATCAGTAAGGCTTCTGGTCAACAGCAAGCTATTAATGGTTAAGGTTCAGGGGAGTCCATGGGTATACATGGATTTTTGACTGCATAGGGGTTAGCACCCTAACCCCTGTGTTTCTCAAGGGCCAATTGTATGTATGTTGTGCATGTAATTTATACATATGCATGTGTGTACCTATACATAGAGAGAGAGAGACCATGCTCAAAAAATTTTTGCATAGAGGTATACAATAAAAGAAGCTTATAGACCTGGTCCAGGCCCTTCATTTTATTTTTTTTACTTTTTAAAAAAAATTTTTTTTTTAACGTTTATTTATTTTTGGGACAGAGAGAGACAGAGCATGAACGGGGGAGGGGCAGAGAGAGAGGGAGACACAGAATCGGAAGCAGGCTCCAGGCTCCGAGCCATCAGCCCAGAGCCCGACTCGGGTCTCGAACTCACGGATCGTGAGATCGTGACCTGAGCCGAAGTTGGACGCTTAACCGACTGAGCCACCCAGGCGCCCCAAGGCCCTTCATTTTAGAAAGGAGGAAGCTAAGTCTCAGAGAGAAGGGAGGTGAGTTGCCCAAGCTGGTTAAAGATTGCGTCTCCAAGTTGAGACTGCTAATGCTTTATCCTCTCGGTTTAGTTTCTGTTTGTTGCTTTGTTTATTGTTTGCCTCATCTCATTGGTTTTTGATGGAGTAGAACTGGTTTTTCAAAGCCACATAAGTCCAGGTTAAGAGTACAGATAAGGGGCGCCTGGGTGGCGCAGTCGGTTAAGCGTCCGACTTCAGCCAGGTCACGATCTCGCGGTCCGTGAGTTTGAGCCCCGCGTTGGGCTCTGGGCTGATGGCTCAGAACCTGGAGCCTGTTTCCGATTCTGTGTCTCCCTCTCTCTCTGCCCCTCCCCCGTTCATGCTCTGTCTCTCTCTGTCCCAAAAATAAATAAAAAACGTTGAAGAAAAAAATTAAAAAAAAAAAGAGTACAGATAAACTTTGGGGTGCCTGGGTGGCTCAGTCAGTTAAGCGTCTGACTTCAGGTCATGATCTCACGGTTCATGTGTTCCAGCCCCATGTAGGGCTCTGTGCGGACAGCTCAGAGCCCGGAACCTGGTTTGGCTTCTGTGTCTCCCTCTCTGTCTGCCCTTCCCCTGCTCACACTCTTTCTCTTTCTCTCTCTCTTGAAAATAAACATTAAAAAATTTTTTTTCTAAAAGAGTACAGATAAACTTTCACATTCCATCTTCCTATAAGCTTAACTTTTAAAAAGTGCTTACACACATAAATGGACTTCTGCCTCTTCTCAAAAATGGAGAGCTGAGCTGCCAGTTATAGCCTGCATTCTCAGGCAGGCTGCCCTACTCCTAGTAAGCTCTATCCACTGTCTCACAGGAACATTATCTGCAGGAATAACACCCAGGGGAAATTAATCATAAAGAGAATCAGCTATAGAAATCACTGACAGAAAAACATCACGGACAGTCCCCTGGCCGTCTTAGACATTACTTACAAGAGCCGTCAGCAATACCCTGTCTCCAGGGACCATTACTTTGAGGGAACCCTGCCAATCGCAGCATTACTTGGAAGGTACGTTTTTTTATGTTCCTCAAATGCCTACTGTCAAACTAAACCAAAGTTCTGAAAGGTTTCAAACACTTCCAAGTTTGGGTAAGTTAATATAGTTCCTGATTCGAGTGTGGCCTGGGGGCCAGGTACCCAAGAGTCTTTTCTCCCAGCCTAAGTGCGGACTTTGGTTTGTCAGAGCAGCTTTGAAAAATTCATACACTCCAGGGATTCTGATGATGTGGAGAGGACTTTATAAACCTAGAATTCTATTTCCAGCTGTCTTCTCTTGCATGGGGTAAGGAGGACAACTTCAGCTTCTCTGGATCGTTTTGAAAATTTTCCACCCAGGAGCAAAAAGGCACAGGATGAATGATTTAAAAAAAAAAAAAAGGTAAGAGCCACAACTTGCCCGTTTCAAATGCTCTCCTCCTACACCCAGAACCCCTACTGACTTGACAAAGGAAACAACTTGCACGAAAGTGCCCCATGTGGGAAACAGGGGACTAGAAATGACCCACGGCTCCTGACTGGGAGTTATCAATAGACCCATGTAATCATAATGTCATTACTTTGTTTTCACTAGATGACAAAGTTTTTGCAGTATCATTTGCTCTTGGCAGACCATATATCATCATTCTCCTCCCCTTAGTAATTTCTTCGCTGCAAGAAAAACTCTGGAAACCATCTTGAGAAATGGTGAAAAATACTTCCTTTTCATTTACAACTGCTTTTTTATGCACTTACTGTCAAAAGTTATAAACGAAAAGTTATGTGAGCCAACCAGGGAGGATTTGGGCAGTATAAATGCCTATCAGAAGAAAAAAATCTAGGTGCATTATTTAACAAGGTGTTTACAGGTAGCTCCAGAACCACAATATAAACACCCAATCATACCTCAAATATGGCACTTGTCATTCAAAGTATAACTCAGAGACCTTTTTTTACTTTTATTCTCCCACACAGTTTGTTGTAGAATCTCTTCATAATTTATGCATTTATTAACTAAACTTATTTCCTTAAGGTGGGGGTTAATAAGGAGGTATGCTGTAGACAAAGCATACTGTGAGGTTATCAAGACATTTTTTTTTTAAATCCCTTTTAATAACTTTGCATTCAACTTGAAAAAATAAGGATTTTGCAGCAACTCTTTTCATAGGCTGGGCAACTGTTCTCCAACTGCTCTGAATAATGGGCTGGCGGCAAGATGGAGGAAAGTGCTAGAGGTGTGGCAGAAAGTTCTGTCCTTGCCCTGCATGACAGTAACACTTCAGGAGCAGACACCAGGGTCAGGCTCACCGATTTAAAATAAAACAGCAGTCTCCCTGTCTGGAAAGAAGGAGTCAGAACTCAGAAAAATGGACTCTGGACTCAGAAAAATCTGTTTGAATTCTGGCTCTCCTACTACAAAAGCATATGATGTCCATGTAAGTCAAGGACATTAACTAGCCTAATATACTTTGCCACGACCATATCCCATCTGGAGCACTGTGTTCAGTTCTGTGCACCGCATTTTTTGAAAGAATATTTATAAAATATAGTAAAACCTGCAAAGTAAATCAGAAGGGTGAAAGGCTTACATAAGTGAGGGCTAAAGAAGGCAGGAATGATAAGGCTAAAAGAGAGAATTTTAGGAAGAATACAATTGCCCTCAAACATATAAAGGGCAGTGAAAACTCAAAGAGTAATCATAACTAATATGTGCTGAGTACTCAATATGTGTAAAGTACTCAGTGTTATTCACATTCTGCAGGTGAGAAAGCACAGGCCCAAAGGCCGAGTTATACGCTCACAGTCACATAATTTGGATGGGTGGAGCCAGAGCTCATCCCAATAGTCTGGCCCCAGGTATAGGGGAGATATGAAAGCTATACTCCAAATACTTTGTTTTGTTTTTTTTTTTTTCATTTTTAATTATTTTTTTAAGTAAGCTCTATGCCCAAAATGAGGCTCGAACTCATAGCCCTGAGATCAAGCGTCACATGCTCCACCCACTGAGCCAGCCAGGAACCCCTCCAAATATTTCTAATCTCTGTCTTACAGGATCATGGTAAGATTGCACCCTCCCAATTCTTTTGGACACAGGTTAGTGATTTGCTCTGGCCAGTGACATGTGAACCTAAGTCATGTTCACAACCTCAGCAAGGGAGTTCCAGAGCCTATGAGCAACACGCCCATGTTCTTCCTAACATGAGAGCATAGAGGTGAAACCTCCATCAGTCTAGGTCCCTGGGGGGAAATGATGGGCAGAGCTGCCCTGTGACCCATGGTGGACAAGTAACAGGAGCAAGAAATCAACTGTGACTGTTTCGTTAAGCCACTGAGATGTGGGGATTGCTTGTTACTGTGGCAATACCCAACTTTTCTGACAGATAAACAAACCCACATGCTTCAAGTCATTAAAATACCTCAGAAATTAAAAAAAAAAAAAAAACTCTATTCTTATATTTTAAAAGGTCAGAACCGAGAATAGTTTATAGAAACCACAAGTAGGCAGATTTGGGTTTAATTTAATTTTTTTAAAGTGACGTTTTCTGAAAGCTGCTTCACAAGGTACAGGCTCACTGAAAATGGTGGTATTTAAATAAGAGGCCAAAAGGGGCAGCTGGCTGGCTCAGTCAGTAGAGCATGGGACTCTTGACCTTGGGGTTGTGAATTCAAACCCCACACTGGGCCTAGAGTTTACTTCTAAAACATTCAAAACTAAAATATAAAAAATAAATGAGAGACCAGACAATCATTCTGCATCTATGTAGCAAAAAATATGGATTCATTAAGGAGGTTTAATATACCAGCCATTTCTGGAACACCTCCAGTGTTCCAGGCATTTCAGCTATAGTGATAAATCCAAACACACAATCCCTTCCCTCAAGGAAATAGCCATCAAGAACAGAAGTAGATAAGGTCTGCTGACTCTTGTAGCAGTGTGATTCAACCAAATTAGAGATAATAACAGGGCCTGAATGAAGCTGACAGCAAGCCTGAACTTACAAATAACCATGTAGCACTAGAAATCCTGCTGATGCTTAAGTTGTATTATTATTTTTCAATTAAGAGCCAAAAGTATAGGGTTTGCAAAAGGAAAGAAAACGAAGAGAATGTCTGGGTTTAAAGGAGGAACATTTTCCCTTTCTCTAGTTACCATCCTTAAATCTTGCAAACCAGGCATATTATCTGGCTGACATCAGGGGTGTTCCAGCAAAGGGAATAGCACTGACTCACAGCAATTGTTACCGACCTTTTCCATCACTTTTCCCACCCCTTAGAGTCAGGAAGGGAACATTTCAATAGGGATCAGCTCAGACCTGAAGAGAGGCGATAATCTTCCTGGAACGCCATTCTTAAGTTTAGAAATCAGCCACAGCTTTTCCAAAATATCCGAAGTTTTTCCTAAAAGGGTATTTGAGCAGGGCCTACAGGGATCCCATACTCTAAGGATGATATGAAAATCACCAACTAAACGAGTGTTTCCAAGGGGCACGGACATTGTTTCCCAAAGGTGTTTTTACACAATACTAACTTCAGTGCTTTCTTTCCCCAGTGGTATCAATAATTAAAGCTTTGTTTATTTTTTTAAACTTCCCAAAATCAAACAGTGCAGAGATATGCCTTCCTTTGACTGCCTCACTGCATTTGAATGGAAAAACATCTAAAACTTGGGTAAGCATTAACTGTAATTGCTCTGGGGCAGACATTTCCATTTTGGGTTATTATTCATACCAGTATTCACAGAGAATAATATATGTGGATGGATTTTGCAGCCATTATCTACACAAGAGTGACGTATCTGATTGTTCCCCAACTCAAAAGCGTCAGTTTGAACTTCGAATACTCCAGCCCTGCCCAGACCCTGAATTTTCTGAACTACGGTTCTGATTTTCTATGAAATAAACAAATAGATGAGAGCAGGCTGGATTTCAGTGCCATACCTTCAGCCAGTTCAGGGTGTCACGAGTTTCTCAAAAACACACATACAGAAGAAATTGGCTTTGGCACATGGAAAAGCAGCAGAGAATTTGCAGCTTGTGCTAGTTTAAAGTGCACCCTTAATACTCTTGCCTGTTTTCAAAAATAAGTGATAGTCTTCCAGAGACAGCTGGATCCCTGTGGTACCCAGTCTTGCAACAAGCTTTGTACACAAATGTACACTTTACAAACACAGATGTGAAATGTCGACCTAGGACAGAAGAGAGGCACGCAGATGAGGGTGTTTAGTCTAGTGGCTCCACACCCGAAAGTTTCAGGGACAGAGCTGATGTTTCAAAAGTAAGAGGGGGGACCGCCCATCCTGTACGTTCATCCGGGAACTATGGAGATGACCCCCCATCTTCCCAGCGCCAGTGTGCCCTCTGCCCTGGTGACCCGGGTTGAGATTTAATCGAGGGCCAGAGTGGGGCCAAGACAATTGTGCCAGTGGTTACTCAGACGGAGAGAAGGGCTAGAAATCACGAAGCCTTCCTGGCTGGCCCGGCTGACACACCCACCCAGACCCGCCGGCCCAGGGGTGCTGCGGGGAAGCGGGGGAAACCCGCGCACCCGGGTCCCGCGCCCACGAAGATGCTGCAGTTAGGAACCCGCGCGAATATCGGTCCGGGCTGAGAGGTCGCGCTACGCTCAGCAGAGGATGCCCTTCACCTCCCTGTCCCCCTTCCCCCGAGCTGAGTGAGCGGGAGAAAGTTGTGCCCGGGCCGCGTCGCCCCGGGCTGCCAAGGGAGCGAGGGCGGGAGGAGGAGAGCCGCGGGCCCCCTTACCTTGTCCTTGGGGCCGAGGTTCTGCAAAACCTCCTTGCCGGTGGCGCTCCGGATCTCCACCCCGGCGGGCGCGGGCGACGCGGGCGACGCGGGCGCGGGCTCCCTGCCCTCCTCCCGGCCTTGGCCCCGGCGCGGGGTGTCCCCCTCCACTCCCGGCCGGCTTCCGGAGCCGCGGCCGCTGCCCTGGCTGCTCCGGGGAGTCTTCGCGCCCCGCTGCCCCACGCTCAGGGCATCGAAATCCAGCGTCTTGCTCTCGAAGGCGCCCTCCACGTTGCAGAACATGCCGCCGTACTTCTGCCGCGGGACCTGGTCCGTGGTGCCCGGCCTGGCCAGGTACACGGGCAGATCGTCCTCGTGGGAGCTGTCCCAGCCCCTCCGGCCCGAGGCCATGGTTCAGGCGCACGGCGGGCCCGCGGCTTTGCTCCCCCAGAGGCGGAAAGGGCAGCCGCCGGCAGCGTGCTCCGAGCCACAGTGACTGGGGCGGGAGGAGGCGCCTGAGCGTTCGCGCCAGAGGCGGCAGTGCAGCTCCGGTTGCTGCCAGTCCCCAGCCAGCCAGCGAGCGCGCGGCGCAGGGGCCGGGGCAGCGGCGCGCTCCGGCTCGGGACCTGTCGCCCGCCCGCCGCCCCTCGGCGCGCACCCGACCCTAACGTGGCCTCGCAGGGTCGCGCGGCCTGGGGGCCCCTTGGAAAGTAGAAATCCCAACTTGGCGCGCGCGCACACACACGCACGCACGCTTCCCGCTCGCCCAGCGGCCCCCAGATTCACACTCAAGAACTCGCCTCTCTCGCACAGGCACAGAAACCCTCTTTCACCCACACTGACTTCCGAGTGTGCCTCTCAAACACAAACCTCTCTGCCCCGCTCGAGCACGCAAACCTAGTGGGCTCAGGTGTGTTCGTGTCAAAGCCGGGCTCTGATTTACAACAACACGCACCCACACAGATGTGCCAGACTCACAATCCTAGTCTTTGCTTACCCATAATCCCAGATTTGTCTCCTCATCTTAGAATTGTCTCACAATTGTCCCCGCTTCTAGAATCTGCCTCACAAACCTGCATCCTCAAATAAAGAACCTCTGAATCGGTACCCTCTTCAATGACGATCACAAAAGCCTGTAATTGACTCACAGACAAATCTACCCTCGAACCATTCTCACCTCATATTTAGCACCCTAGATTTTGCTTTTTAAGCACCCATAATTTGTCTCCCAGACAATTACATTATAGGTCAAAGGCATGCACAGGTCCCTGGGTTGTGCCTTGCAGAATACTTCCAATACCCTGTCCTCATACAACCAACCCACCGCTAATACCCCACAAGCTGACTGAAGCTTGGGTTTACGCCAGTCAGAACCCTCCACGTGGACTCACACATCAGCTAAGATTTACCTCAAAAATGCACAACCAAAGACTTTGCCTTGCGCGTTACCTCAGTTCCACACAGATTTTGCTTATGTATATGCCTGCTCTCACAGCCTCATTCTCTTCCCCCTTGTCCACCCACATATACTCTAACCCAGACTTTGCCAGTAAACAGAGTCCTCGAACCTGCAGAGCTCATATGGTATCTGCACACAGAGCCTAAATCAAGAATCTGCGCCCACGTTAAACTAGACCCCCTTTCAGAATTTCACTCCTTTAGTCATTCATCCAGTGTGAACTGAAGGCCTGCCGTGCTCTTCGCAAGATACTAAAGGGACAGTGTTTAACAAGGCAGATGGGGGCCTGTCCTCACCAAGAGTGTAGTCTCCAGCCACCCACCTAGGGAGCACAATCAATCACTATTCCTCATGACATACTAAACTTTATTGCCTGAACCCCGCCACTACATCATAGACTCCATGAAGTCCAAGAGCTGGTCTGTTTAGTTTACTATGAAATATCTTGAGTCCAAAACATCTGCAGGCACATAATAGGAGCTCCGTAAATCCTTTTTGAATAAATGGTAATGATAATAATAACAAGTGCAGCAACAGGGAACATTTATGGAGCTGTTGCTGTGTGCCAGTCACTACTGTAATTGTGTCACATATAGTAACTCACTTAAAGCTCATCAGCATATGGCAGGCTTCTTTGTGCACACAGACACTATCTTTGAAGGCATCTGCAATCAATTTGGTCGACTGAAACTTGCAACCGCAATTTTGGAGAGTAACTAGGGATATTGGAAAACGGGATTTCGATAGCAGGATCGTGACAGTCATGAAAAGTTGGGGGATGAGGTTGACCTGAACTCTGATCACAGACAAGTATGTCGACACAGGTTTTACTTGTCCCCCATCCCCGTGAGGAGAGAGACTCTTGCTTCATTCACTGCATGTGCTCTATCACATTATTCCTGATTTCTTGAGCAGACTGCCTCTGGGAAGCTGCCTCCTTCTTAACAAATGCTGGTGGCTGACAGACCCAGAAATTCATGTGACAGGTTGGTAATATAGGCTCTTCCATCCCTCTTTGCTCACACAGGTTACTTCCTTCCTCTTCCCTGTTGCTTTCAAACTCTTCTTCACTCATTAACTCATTTACAGACTTTTAGGGGGACACTTGCTATGTGTCCAGCATTGTCCTGGGTTCCCTCCTCTGTGGAACATAATTCCAATAGGGGCAAAGAGATGATAAATAAGAAAGGTCAGTTCAGATTGTCAATCATAAGAGTTATGAGACATAACATAGAGAAAAAGATAGCCAACTTTTAATTTTTTTTTACCGTTTATTTATTTTTGAGAGACTGAGAGAGACAGAGCATGAGTGGGGGAGGGGCAGAGGGAGAGGGAGACACAGAATCTGAAGCAGGCTCCAGGCTCTGAGCTGTCAGCACAGACCCGACATGGGGCTCGAACCCACGAACCACGAGAATGAGCTGAAGTCGGACACTTAACCGAGTGAGCCACCCAGGGGCCCCTAAGATAGCCAACTTTTAGATTGTTTGGTCAGGAGAGTCTTCCCTCTCTGACTCCTCACAAACACCACGGGCACCAGCATGGTGCCCCATCAGCCAGGGCGACAATAAAGATATTAGCTAACATTTATTAGGACTTTATTCTGTGCCAGGCTCAGTGCTAAGGACTTTCCATACACTATCTTAAATTCTGATTAGTAATCTCTTAATTAATAATACTACAAGTCATGTACTATTATTTCTATTTTACTAGCAAGGAGGCTGAGGCTCTGAGTGAGTGCCCAGGTTGTGACAGAACCATAACTAGAAGGAAGATATGCGCAAAGAGTCTGAAGTTTCCTTTGAGAGGGGAACATTCTGAATGTAGATGCGTGCCTGTCTGTGCTTAGGTGTGTGGGCGCTTGGGCGTAGATAAGCCCCATCGTGGCAGCCACGTTGCCTCACAACTATGTCTGTTGCAATGCATAAGCTCCATAATTACATTTGTTGACAAAACATCACATCTGAAAGTCAACAGCTGCATATACACATATGTGTTTAATTAAGAGAGCAAAACAGCCTTTAAAAGAACACTAAAATGGGAATGGCTGATGTGACTCCATCCAACTCTGCAACTATGTGGCTTTAGGCCGAGTGTCTTACTTAACTTCTTGATGTCTTTCTGCTTCATATTTGCCTCACCCACCTAACGGGACTGTAAGGATTTCATTCCTTGAATAAACCATTGTGTTAAGAATTTCACATGCATTGCCTTAACCTTCACAACAACTCTGTAAATGTGGTGTGATTACTATCCTCATTTTACCAGGGGAGAAAATGAGGCCTACACAAGTTAAGTTTCTTGCCCAAAGTATCACACTAGCATTTCAAGCTAGAATTCATTTCCCTGATAGCTGGTCCAGAGACTGTGCTCCTAAAAACCACCCCACGACAGAGCTCTGTTCTAAGGATTCAGAGAGGTAATAACGGGAACACCAGAAGTAAGGTGTTAACAAATTGAAAAATCCTAAGTGTCCCAGCTGTTTGGGGGCAAAGGTAAACTTTAAGACAAACACTCACATAAAGAAATATTCCGCCAGTGTCCTCCTAACAAAGGCATCATAGTTGCATGAACACCTGCTGATTTTATCATGTCTGTCTCTAGCAAGGTAGAGGAAACATTACTTATGACAGTCACAAACATAAGGGCAGCTATATGTCTATGGCCACCTCAGGTCACTCTTTCCAGCGAAGGGTTTATCTAAAACAATGCACAAATAGCAAGCTATTTCTATAACACGGGCAGCAAAATAGAGCTTTCAACTTGTCACACACCAGATCAAATTTGCACTTCCTGTAACTCTGCAGTAAATGACTTGCCACTTGCATTGACATGACTTGTTATGTGAGCCCATGGCATATCCAATTATAACTTTAGGGAAATGTATTCTGGAGGCATCTTCTATTACCTATAGATCAGTGGAAGGCAGAGACTCCTCTATAGTAAGCAATATGTGCACGTGCAATCCTGATACAGCATAGAGTGTCTTTTATGGAAAATAAATTGTGCTGAATTCTTAAAAGCAAAAATCTATCCAGCAGAAGATACGATATTCATACTAAGGTGGTGACTCCATACTTAAAATAAGGGGAGAATAGAGGATTTATACAGTTTACCTTGACTCAACAGTGAACTTAAATATTTCTGATCAAAACCCATCCCATCTTTTCCATCCTTGAATTGCAGGAATTTGAACCTCAGTTATTTCTACCCCATTTTAAGGGTACAGAGATGGGAAACATCATTTTTCACCCTTCAGATGACATATATGTATGAGGCAACCTTTGCAAGATATTCAGCACTCTGCCTGACACACAATAGATGCTCAGGAAATATTAGTCCCCCATTTCTTCAGGGTATATTTAGATGTGTCATTAATATCACAGAGTTCCTAATAATGAGCTTGAACTTGTCCTGTAACTTTAGCTTTGTAGGATTTTATGGAACAAATTGAAATTATGATAATGTTTAGTATACATGTTAAAAAGTGACTTCTATTTTCAATATACCTTCATCACACCTTAGGAATTCTGACAAACCTTGGGGCACCTGGGTGGCTCAGTCGGTTGAGCGCCCCACTCCAGCTTAGGTCATGATCTCACAGTCTGTGAGTTCGAGCCCCGCGTCGGGCTCTGTGCTGACAGCTCAGAGCCTGGAGCCTGCTTCAGATTCTGTGTCTCCCTCTCTCTCTCTGCCCCTCCCCCCGTTCATGCTCTGTGTCTCTCTGTCTCAAAAATAAATAAGAACATTAAAAAAAAAATTTTTTTTTAAGAATTCTGACAGACCACTATTGAGAGTCAGCTCAATATTTGGTGACTAAAGTGTTCATTAGGAACCAAAAAACAGGGGGGCATTGGGTAACTCACTCTGTTAAGCATCTGACTCAATTTCATCTCAGGTCATGATCTTATGGTTTGGTTCTTGAGTTCGATCCCTGCATCAGGCTCTGTGCTGATAGCATGGAGCCTGCTTGGGATTCTCAGTTTTCCTCTCTCTGTGCCTCCCCCATTCCCTCTCTCCCTCTCTCTCTCTCCCTCTCTCTCTCTTGCTCAAAATTAAATAAATATTAAAAAAAAAAAGAAACCCAAAACAGGTCATTTTTCAAATATATACACAGCGTTAAAACCAGTTCATTAACATTTTTAATAATCCCAGTTGCGCATGCAGAAAAAACTCCTTTTATCTCATAAATATATGTATATAGGGAGAAAAATGAACAAGAATATATATCAAAATATTCATAAAAGGTGAGTTGTAGGATTATGAGTAAGTTCTAGTTTCTTATTTCACACATTTCTATATTTTCCAAAATCTTTATTGTGAGTTACTTTTATAAACAAAGAATGTTATTTTGCAATGTGTGTCCAGGATGTTATTTTAGATAAAAACACATTTATTGAGCATGTTGAAAATTGCTGATGGAGAATTATTGAACCCAGCTGTTGGCTCCCTACTGTATTCTGAAGATGTATGATCTAAAATGAAAAATCAAAGGAAAAGACAAATAGACTCTTCATCAGAATCTAGTTGTCACCTCATGCAAAGTGAACCAGCAGGTGGACAAGTGAATGAGAAAATGATCATTACAGGGAGGACATGAAATGAGGGTTTATAAATGTCCTTGAGGCAAATCCTTTCCACCAAAGGATTAGTTAATAAGACATGACATAATCACCTTCCTACTGAGGAGTTGTTGGCGTTTCCTTCCCAATTTTTATACCCTGAGCATCTCTCTTTGATGTTTCTATTCTCAAATGTTCAAAAGCCAATTCCAATCACAGGATTTCCTTTTGCCTTACGTGGGAAAGAGACAAATGTTAAGTAGTTGCTGACCAATATGATAAAACAGATACTCACCTCAAAGGCTCTGATGCTCTAGTTTCCTCAGTGCAGGTTCACAGGTACAGCTGACTCTCCTAAGTGAAAAATCTCTAAGGGCCAGACAATAAATGAATTGCGGGGTAGAACAACATAAGAATAAGAATAATAACAACAACAAAACAAAGAGAAAAAAAGCGATAATCTGTCCAACCTCTTTACTAGCTACCACAGTTCACAATATATTTCCAAGGTTTTAAAAAATGTATTCCTTTTGTTACTTTTCGAGCTACATTTCCTGGTTTTTGTCCATTGATGAAAGAATCACATTAGTTTTACATTATTGTTATGACAATCTCATTCTGATTATTGAAAATAAAAATAATTCTCTCTTTTGCCATCTAAAGAGGAAAAAAACAGTAATGAATCCTTTGTGTATTTTCACTCCCTTCCTTCCTTCCTTTTCAATGAAAATTTCAAAACTACAGAAAAGCAGATGGTCATATAACAAACTCCCATGTACTCTTTTAGAATTTGTAAATGTAACTTTTCATCATATTTTTCATGTATTTTCAAGAAACAACACATAACAGAGTTCAAGTGCCCCCTACTTATTCTACTCTCTCTCTTCTTCCCTCTGAAAAAGAACCACTGACCTGCATTAATCTCTCATATTTTTCTAGAGACTGCTATCTGTTCTAACTTGATTCTTTGATTCAGACTTTTAAAACTTGTGTCCTGCCAAATAAACTGTCCTTGTTTAATTATTTGCTTTTATTTATTTTTTTTTAAGATTTTTTTAAACGCTTATTCATTTTTGAGAAACAGAGAGAGACAGAGCATGAGTGGGGGAGAGGCAGACACAGAATCCAAAGCAGGCTCCAGGCTCTGAGCAGTCAGCACAGAGCCCGATGCGGGACTCAAACTCACTGACAGTGAGACCATGACCTGAACTGAAGTGGGACACTTAACCAACTGAGCCACCCAGGCGCCCCAATTATTTGCTTTTAAAGAATAACCATGACATGGTTGATATACAGAAGCCCCACACTCCTAGAAAGCTAAGACTTGCAGAAATAGAGTTTGTCCTGCTAAATGAAGGTAATCATATAACTCATGGACCAGGGCACTCACGCTATATGAGTAGGTGTGTGTCTTCAGATCACTGGGTTTCTGGATCAACAGATACTAGCTCTGTGAGAGGCAAGCTCAAAAACCAACCATTTTCCTCTTGAAGGGAATATTTTTGCTATTATCATGATTTGAGTGGCTCCAGGAAACTGGACATAAAACTCGCTCTTAACATTGAAAAAGATAACTTTCATTTTAGCATCCCCTTGAGCATAAACTAAATAAATAATGGACAAAGAAAGGTAGTCAAATGAAATGACAATCTGAAAAGAGAAGCTTCTTTCATTCCAGACACAAATTTGCTGGCTCCACAAGACGAGGCCACATCCTGGCTCCAACTAAATGGGTAACAGGCCAGGGTATAAATGACAGATACTAAGAGATATGGAAGAAAAAAAAAAAAAAAGGAAACATGGTGAATAATTCTTTCATTGAGAATGTTATAGCTCTGTATAAATTCAGAAGACATAAATGCATTGGTAATGCCTTCTTACCCCAGTGCTTTTGTCTGAGTTCATTTTTCTGTTGATAAATAACTCCTTGTCTAGGCAGCTCCCTGGAACGCCTTATTCCTCCAGATCCCTCATAATTAAGATGAATGGATAGGAAATAGTATCCCATCAATGTTTCAAGCTTTTATAGTGATTTATATTGGAAACATGAAGGAAAAAATAAGGAGACAATTAGTTTAAGCATATAGCCCTAATTTCCTTTTCTTACTATAAAATATCAGTATTTACATGGAACATGATGAGTTTGAGAAAGTGACAGTATTTGAAGTCACAAAATCTGGACTACAATTATGGGTCTATCACTAGCTGAGTGAATTTGGGGGAATTACATTAATTCTCTCTTTCTGTTCCCTCATCAATAAAATGCGGATAAAAAGCCGCGGTATGAGAAAAAAAAAAGTGAATTGTTGCATACCAACCTATAACTGCTTTCTACAAATAGTAATTGTTATTTTCTTCAGTGCTTGGCCCAGTTTCTAAGACTCCATATGTAACAATCAACAGGTCTTGCATTAATGCTATCTGGAACTTTTGTTTTTCAACGGTAGATAGAACTATATGTAGTATATAGCTAACAATCACTAATCAGTCTTACATGTGATCGAAGTGAAAATTTTATTTTGGGAAACCAAGTCAGATTACCTCCTGTTCCAATCCTAAAAGTTTTAGACATTTGTCCCCTAAAAGTATCCTAGACCAAAGGTATAGTCAGATGTATGCGTGAAACTTATTATTATATAAAAATATACTAAAAATAATAAGATATGGATAAACACTTTTAAAGATTGATGTTTTAAAGCAGAGCCCACATTAAAATTTACTCAGTTTTGACTACATGATGTCCAACAAGTTAATAATTCTTAATATCGGCTGGTCACTAGGAATTATAACATTCAAAGTACAATTCAACTTGCTTAAGTGTTTATTTCTTACCAAAAAATATTCAGTGTGACTATACATCCAAATAATATACTACAAAATCATTAGTTGTATCAAAAAGGAGTTTTTGGCTATAAAATTTACACCTTCAAAAATATATATTGCTGTCTTCTGCAATAAAATGGACTGAGCAGTTCTGGGAATAACTACAGTATATCAAGGTGGGCTAATCTAAACTTCTCAAAACCATACATTTATCAAATACATAAGTTAGGAGCATTTTCAAAAGAAAACCTGAGATTAAATACTATGTGAAAATTATAGTAGATTAATTATCTGATGAAGTATTTTATTTTTAATATAATCATTATTTTTATGGCTTAATTTTAGCTAAAAATTAATTGCATTAAAAAATTTGAATGACTTAAGACAGATAGGATTCATAAAACGTCTATAACATTATGGTAAGTCTGGTAGATGTAGAACTTGGGAATTACCCTTTTAGCAAAACACAGTAAAGATGTAATATTGTTAGCTAGCTGGATTATTCATTGTAATGGATATAATTTTTGACATTGGCTGGCAAATTCATAATTATTTACTTAAAAATTTAATAATCAGTAATTAAAATAATATAATCTTAAATCATATAATGATGATTAATTTCACCATTTACCAGTATCTTTTACATCTGGATCCTGAGAAGTCTTTAATTGAGTACAAGTCATAAATGAAAATTCCTCATGGGGAAGACAAATCCAATTTTATTAGAAACATAACTATTTCTGTCGATCTTTAAGTACTCTTCTCAAAATTCTAGTATACTTGATGATACAGAAATCAGGTTTGCTTGCTTTGTGTTGTTTACCTTTGAAGACAGTGAATAATGTCTAAGAAACCACTTTGAAATGTGTCCTTGTGACAAAAAACAACTATGAATTTTTGAAAAAGGCTTTTTTTGTTCTTTTTTTTTTAATCCAAAGATCAGTTCTGTTTGTTGTCCTAAAATAATTCAAATGCAGAAGAGACAAAATCTGAGCCAAGTCCAGTCCCCCTTAGCCAAGAGGAGAACAGAACTCTGCTGGAGTAACAAAAGGGAAACAGTCTGCTTAATCAATTCAATTCATTACATATGTAGTGAGTACTGATTTTTTGCCAAGGAATATTCAAGGTGTTGAGGGAGCTTAGCATACAGGAGATAAAACAAGTAGGGAAATCAAATGTTACTCAGACTATAGTAAGTGTCACAAGAAGAAAAAGAGAACTACAGATCAAGAAAGGCCTTCTGAAAAGCAAACCACAAGTCACAAAGGGTGAGTTGGGTTTTGACAGAGGAAGATGGGTGAGGTCATTCCTGGCAGAGTTAGAAATGGGAAACAGTGAGCAGGCCTGCTTGGCTGGAAAGCACAATGCTTGTAGGGGAGTCATGGATGAGGCCAGGAAGAATGAACAGGGCTTGAATGTGGGGCACCCTGCATGAAAGCGAGAAACTTTTTGATTAAGAAAGTAGGTATACGCTGGTTCATACCTGCTTTGCAATACTAACCTTACCTACAGTCCTAAGTCCCTGGGCTTGATGCCCAGGGGCCTCTGTTCTATTACTTAAGACCTCAAAGCTTTTGTAGATAAAAATTCTCCTGACAGTGAGCACTCCTGCTGCCGTCAGCCCCTGAATTTCCCATCCCTTGCTGAGCAGGCTTGGGAGGTGCAGTGAAGGCTGGAGTATGAAATCTCAATGTGTGGTGCAAGGAATATTTGGAGAAGGGGTTGGAACTCGGAGGCAAATTTTCACCATGGAAGGGGCAAGTTTCTAAATGAATCGGCAGTGGGTTCACGATAAGAGGTGATCTCTTGTTGTCTGGGGCTGCAGGTCGAGAGCAGTTTTTGCGAAATCAGAGATCCAACAACAGTGCAGAAAGCTCAGAGCTGTGACTGATGAGATAAGCAGATAGATGTCTGCTTTACTGGGGATGGGGTGTGAAATGGAAGATTAAATTATACACGGAGGCATCAAAGAAAGGTTTTCGTTGTCCCCGTATGAGAGTGTACTAGTTTTCTATTGCTGTGTAACAAATTTAGCAGCTTATTTATTTTTTTAAAAGGGCTTTATTTTGGGGCACCTGGGTGGCTCAGTTGGTTGAGTGTCTGACTTCAGCTCAGGTCATGATCTCACGGTTTGCAATTCAAGCCCGGCGATGGGCTCTGTGCTGACAGCTCAGAGCCTGGAACCTGCTTCAGATTCTGTGTCTCCCTCTCTCTGCCCCTTCCCTGCTCATACTCTGTCTTCCTCTGTCTCTCAAAAATTAATAAACATTAAAAAAATTTTGTAAAGGCTTTATTTTTTTAAAATTTTTTAGAATTTATTTGAGAAAGACAGATACAGTGAAATTGGGGAGGGGCAGAGAGAGAGACAGAATCCCAAGCAGGCTCCGCTTGGGAGCCTAAAGTTGGGCTCGAACTCACAAAACCATGAGATCATGATGTGAGCTGAAACCAAGAGTCCGATGCTCAACTGACCAAACCACCCAGATACCCCACAAATTTAGCGGTTTGAAACAACACGGATTTGTTATCTCACTGTTTCCATGGGTCAAGAATTTGGGTACAAATTAACTGGCTCATCCATTCAGGTCTCAAGGATGAGATCTCATCTCAGGCTTGCGGTCCTTTTCCAAGTACATTGGTTGGTGACAGAATTTAGTTCTTAGCAGTTACAAGACTGCCAGACATTCTCTTGCTGACTATCTGTCTGGGGTGACTCCCAGCTCCTAGAAACCACCCTAATGTCCTTGTGATGTGACCCCCTTCAAAGGCAATTCACAACATGGCTGTTTGCTTCTTCCAGCTCAGCAGGACATTCTCATTTTCAGTCCCTGACCTCTTTTCAAGTCTCATCTGATTAGGTAAGACCCACTCAGGATTATCTCCCTACCTTAAAATCAATTGATTAAGAGCCTTAATTACATCTGCAACATCACTGCAGCACCAAGATTAATTGTTGAATAACCGGGAGAATGTGTATACAACCAGAGTAGTGGGACGGTTGGGAGCCATACTAGAATTTTGCTAGTCACAAAGACTCATGCCAGAATCTTTAATACGTGAGAATTCCATACTGATGCCCTTATTCTATAGGGAAAGTTGTTGAAAAGTGGGCCAGCCCAACCATTTCTTGTATGTCTATACAACTCAGTTTAGCACACAGTGCTTGAAATTTTACTATCTGTTAAAATAGCTACATTTGTAATATTTGATGATGGCTATATGATCATATGATTCAAAATTATATATATATGTGTATATATATATATGTATATATATATATATTTAGAGAGAGAATGAGAGATGTGGAGAAGTCACAGGGAGAGAGAGAGAGAGAGAGAGAGAGAGAGAGAGAGAGACAAATCTTTTATTTATTTATTTATTTATTTATTTAAAAAAATTTTTTTTAACGTTTATTTATTTTTGAGACAGAGAGACAGAGCATGAACAGGGGAGGGGCAGAGAGAGAGGGAGACACAGAATCTGAAACAGGCTCCAGGCTCTGAGCTGTCAGCACAGAGCCCGACACAGGGCTTGAACTCACGGACCATGAGATCATGACCTGAGCCGAAGTCAGATGCTTAACCGACCGAGCCACCCAGGTGCCCCCAAAATTATATTTTAATAAAAGAATTTTACGATGTGATATTCAGGGTACCAGCACAAATGCACAAAATGATATTATAGTGCCCAGTAATATACAATAATGTATATACCAAATTAAATCAAATGTTTTGTCTGTTTTTGAGAGCCCTGTGGAACAGTGGGAGAGTGCATTAAGGGATCTAGATTTCATTTCAGGCAGCATCAGTTACTAACAGAGTGCTCTCAGGCAGCCCATTCCAGTCCTCTGAATCTCTACAATTTGTACAACGAAACAATAAACCTAACAGACTTACCTATTTTGCAATGTTGCTATAAGGATCAAGCAAGAATGCTGTTAGGATGAAGTGATAATGGTTGTAGAAATGTACATAATACAGAAATTCATGTAAAACTTAGGGAGAAACTCCTAGGCAAAATCTTGATGAGTTACTAGCTGGGCAAGGCCCTCCAAATATTTAAGCCAGAGGAGTCAAATATTGTGAGCCAGAACAGTGACAGACTCCTGCAACACAATAAAATAATTCTACGAGCAATGCAACCTTCAGATGCAGCCTCAGCAGCCCCTTTCCTTTTGAGGTGGGCTTCAAACATTATCATGATAAGGCTCAGAAGTGGTTTAAAGTTGAAGACTTGAGAACATAATTCAAGTGCACATGGCTAAGTCTCCAGGCTCCTCTCCAGGAGATACCCTTGCAAGGCATTTTCCATTGAGCTGAAATATAAGTTTCTTCTCTTCTTGTATCTTGTTAAAAGGGAATGATGAAATTGCATTGAGGAAGATAAACAAATTCTACCTGTTATACATGCCGTGAAAGTTAAGTGCTAGTCCAAAAATAATTTCTATGATTCCTACTACATCTGACTTAATAGCACCCATCCTAATGATTAGCCAATTACAGCCGCATCCAGCCCAGTGCCTATTTTCCTGTGCCATACAACTTAAGAATGTTTTTTACACTTTTAAATAGTTGAAAAAAAAATCAAAAGATTTCATGATGTATGAAAATCACATGATTTGTTTTTCAATGTTTAAAGTTTTCTAGGAGGACAGTCATACTTATTTATGTATTGCCTATGACTGCTTTCACACTGGAATGACAGAGATGAATAATTGCAACAGGGACTGCACCATCCACAAAACTGAAAATATTTTCTGGGGCACCTGGGTGGCTCAGTCGGTTAAGTGTCCGACTTCAGCTCAGGTCATGATCTTACTGTCTGTGAGTTCGAGCACCATGTCAGGCTCTGTGCTGACAGCTCAGAGCCTGGAGCCTGCTTCGGATTCTGCGTCTCCTTCTCTCTCTGCCCCTCCCCTGCTTTCTCTCTGTCTCTGTCTCTCTCAAAAATAATAAACATCAAAAAAATTTAAAGAAAAAAAGAAATTATTTGCTATCTGGCTCTTTACAGGAAAAGTTTGCCAACTCTTGATCTATACCACATTCAGGTTGGTGAATGTGTTGCAAGATAGGTTCCCATTGCTTCCAGGAATGTTTATAACATGCAGTGATTATAAAGGACACTTGACAATAGATATTAAGAGTCCGAACATATTTAAGAAATTTGCATGTTAAGATGCATCTGTTGGGTATTTCTGCTGCAGTTGGTTCTCAGTCAAGGCACGTTATCCAAAATGGTACTCTCTTGTGTCTCTGGAAACACTTCTATTGAAACTCTTTTTTTGTTACATGGTGTGGACGCTTTCCAACTTGGGGAAGGTCCCCAGGTCTCACTTCCCTGCCTATGCTGGTATAGGTGAAAACACTTCTGTAGGAGCTGTTCTTTCAGCACCACACTCCACAGGTTCTTTCAAGGGGCCTTCACTCACCTGAGTGCCAATGGGGAACTGAGGGGTCCCTCTTCAAAGAGCAAATCCTCCCAACTCTTGGGATTCTCCAGTTTGAATGGTAACAGCCTCGTATGGACTGCAAATCACAAAATTTGGGGGTTTTCCTAATACACTAGAATGGTTTAACTGGTTTTTTTTTTCCTTGAAGAGTGTGACTTGGTTCTCTCTTAGGAGGCAAACACTCACAGTTTTACAGTCAGGAAAATGGTCCTGAACATAATCTCTATGGTATAATGTCCTGTTTGGGCTTCATTGTGTTTTAAGCCGTAACACTCTGTTTTAAATTTTAACATCAATTTCAAAGAGCTGAAATTGTGTACCAGGTGTTAAGAAGAAATCTGGACTGAGGTTAGCAATTTAATTAATCCAACTGTTCCCTATTGCCATTTTTACATCTGAAGCAAACTGATATTTTAGCTAATGTTTCCATGTCTGCCAAAAGGTAAAAACGAGGGGCACCTCGGTGACTCAGTCAGTTAAGCATCCCACTCTTGATTTCAGCTCAGGTCATGATCTCACTGTTCATAAGACAGAGCCCCGAGTCAGTCTCTGTGCAGACAATGGTGAGCCTGCTTGGAATTGTCTGTCTCCCTCTCTTTCTCTGCCCCCTCCTTGCTCTCTCTCTCTCTCTCTCTCTCTCAAAATAAATAAATAAACTTTTTTAAAAAAGGTAAGACTTGAGAATGGCCCAGAAAAAGCTAATAACTGAAATAGAAAAGAGAAAGTCAGGGCACCTAGGTTGGTTAAGCTCAGTTGGTTAAGCGTCTGACTTAAGCTCAGGTCATGATCTCACAGTTTGTGAGTTTGAGCCCCGTGTTGGGCTCTGTGCTAATAGCTTGGAGCCTGGAGCCTGCTTTGGATTCTGTGTCTCCCTCTCTGCTCCTCCCCTGTTCATGCTCTGTCTCTCTCTGTCTCAAAAATAAATAAAAACATTAAAAAAATTTTTTTAAAAAGAAAAGAGAAAGTCATTGATCATGTAAAACAGTTCTGTACATATCTATTATTTGGTACCAAATAGCTTTTGGTTCCACTTCAAGAAGACTGGCAATATGGGGCTTTGCAATATGACACAAGATGCAGCCTAAGTGGTTTAACGTGGATCACAAAAATTGGAATTATATAATTCCTTTATTAAAAGAATTTCCTGAGTTTATCATTTGTGGGCACTTTGTTCTACACAGCTGGTGCATCAGTCATTATTGTTTGTCTCCCTCAACATCATGAGGGAAACAAACAAATAAATTGCAAATTAAAATATAACCTAAGTGTTATCAAAAGGATCAGCTCAGTCATGGGACACATACAGCCATCTTTGGAAGGTAAGGGAAACCAAGTTAGTTCTAAACAATGAGTAGGGAGGAGAGTGGTGTTGAAAGACCATGCTACAGAAGATCACAGGTGACCCTTGAACAAAGCAGGGGTTAAAAGCACTGACCTCCCCCCACCACCATGCAGTAAAAAATCTGTGTATAACTTTTGACTTCCTCAAAACTTAACTACTAATAGCTTACTGTTGACTGGAAGACCTACCAGTGACATAAATAGTCAAGACATATTTTGTATGTTATGTGTATTATATACTACATTTTTATGATTAAGTAAGAGAAAGAAAAGAATATGCTAAGAAAATCATAAGGAAGAGAGAAAACACATGTATAGTACTGCATCTATTGAAAAAAAAACAGTATGTAATTGGACATGCACAGTTCAAAACAGTGTTGTTCAAGGGTCAACAGTATGTGCAAAAGACCAGAGGCAAGAGAGATCTTGGCTGGTTCTTGGAAAGCTTTTTATGAACAGAGGGGGAGGAGCAAAGAACATGAGAAATAAAATGGGTAGATCTGATATATGTATGTAAATACATACACATAATTTTGAATATGTAAAATATTTCATTAGTTTAAAAAATAAAAATACACGTAGAAACTCTAGAGGAAGTGATTCAAAGGAAAGAAGAAGGCATATAAGGGATCTGGTGCCTGGTAAGCCCTCAACAAATGTTAGCTATTGTAGTAATAGAAATGCTAAGTTTAGGTTTTCTGAGATGGATACTTTATTTGCTCTGTTTGAGCCAGAACAAAGGGCAAGAACCTTGGTGGGTCAAGAGGGAATTTAGTGTAATGGTTAAGAGCTCGTCAGACTTTAATTCAAATCCATGTATTAAATCTTAGCTCTGTGCCCATGGGCAAATGTTTTAACCTTTCTACACCTATTTCATCATCTGTAAAATGTAGATAATGTACTTCATTCACAAAGCTGTTGTGAGGGTTAAATGCAATAATATATGTAAAATAATTAGCACAAATTGACTGGCACAGAGAAAGCACTCAAAAATGGTTGCTTGTCTCGTTACAAAAGGAGACATAGGACATGTGGCAGGGATTGGGGAACATTCCCAGAAGATGCATGGTGATAAGGACAATTGTCTCAGCTGGGCATGAATTCGTCTTGCTGTGGCTGGGTCTGTTTGCAAAGAAGAATAATCCCATGGATGAATAGGCAGCCAGCCAAGATGGCTTGATCCTTTCCATTGGTTCTAGCCAAGAAATGTCTAAGTGTGAGTAGAATGTGAATCACCTGCTTACTGTAAATTAATTATTATTATTCACTCAGCAAAGAGAAAAAGATGCTTGGTCAGAATTAATCATCTCAAAAAGCCCAGTGATTTTAGATTCATTACATTTGAATATGGTAATGAGACATTTGTCACTTTTATAACTCTTTGTGGGGGAGAGTGTCTATTGTAGGATGGAAAAGGATTAACATGTAATTTTAAGGGTGTGCCCTTCTCTTTTTCTTTTTCCATATTTATTAAAGGTCTAGTATAAAATTTGTTGCATGTCTCCACTTTACAGATAAGGAAACAGGCTTTGAGTCTCAAGTGATTCATAGTGAAATGGAGTTTACAATCGAGACTTTTTAGACTCCAACAATTCACAGTTCTGGATGCACATTAGAATCATTTGGAGGACTTTTTAAAACTAATGATGACCAGGGCCCACCCCTGGAGATTCTGTTGAGTTGTTCAAAGGTAAACAATTCTTAAATATAAAATTCCTTGGTCAAAAGCAACCTCCTTTTTTAAGGCTTGCTAAGTACAGGATTTAAAAAAATTTTTTTCAATATGGCTGTGCTGACTACTGTGGAATCAACCTGGACAATAAATGGACTCCCTCCTCTCCCCATACCCATCTGTGCTGTCCAGTTCAGAGTATTTCAGAAGCAGGTTCAAAGCTGGGAGAATGAATTCAACCATTTATTCTGTACTGGGGGAGGGGAGGGAATAGTTTTTGTCTCCCTTGACCTTTTTGATGAGTCACTGATAGCCTTAATGTGATGCCTTTTCTGCCTCATCAGAGAACAAATCTCTCCAAACATTCTAACTAATCAGAACATTATCTAACACTTGAATGAACTTGGTCCACATCACTTAACCAGTTGAACTTGAAGGCTTACTTCTCCGTAAGAAAGATGATTCTTTTTCCTTTTTCTTTTTCTTTTCTTTTCTTTTTTTTTTTTTTTTATGGCACTGAATAGACAAGAATTTTGAAAAGTAGTCTCTGTTATTCTGAAAATGGCAGTGATCACATACTCTGGCTTCTTGCAATCACTCTCTCTCTCTCTCTCTCTCTCTCTCTCTCTCTCTGAATTACACTCACATCAAGTGCTAGCCTTGGAGGAGAGATGGGACAAAGACTGAGTCAAAATCCCTTCTTTGCTTGCCTGTCACTATTGCCTACGAACCAGAAGAAATTATAAAATTATTCCATTTTTTAAAAATCCTCTGAAGCAGTGAGTCTTAAATTTGGGTTAATCCTGAGCCCTTTTAAGTAGTTAACAAAAGAAGGTCCCTGGAAGGACTTATTAAGATATATATGCTTCAAAATGTTTATCTGTCTGGACCTCTGATGGGCCCATAAATGCATAATTAAAAAACTTGACACTACGGGAAAAAAATAAATACGGCTTTCGTCTAGTACCTATGAAAACAGGCACAGAGTAGAAAACAAGACAATGCAAAGCAAAACTATGCATCAAAATGTTTTTAAAATTTGTTCTGATACAGAAAACAAAAGCAGCTAAAAAAAAAAATCTTTCCCTCAAAACAACAACAACAAACAAAAACAAAACAAACCCCCAAGCACTGCGATTGTTTCCCTGAGATAATTTCCTCCTCCTGAGCAGTAGATCACAAATTGCCCTGTGTGTACAGATAAGACTGCTTTTCCCAATCTGGCTTCCCAAGTCAGTCTGACACTTCCTTTCCCTACCACTACCATTTCTGTGCTGTTCATCCTCTTTCTTATCTTTATCTTCCAGATGCCCAATCAGATATACCCATGAAGGAGTCTGCTATATCATCTGGCCAAAAAGGGACATGATAAAATGTAAGGTCATGAAGGACCTAATAATGTCCCAGAAAATACTTTAACAGGAATTGGCTGGAAAAGGATTCTAAATGGGCATGTTGAAAATGGGTCTCTTGAGACAGATATAATCCTGATAATTGTGCCTCAGTCCCATTTTCCATTTTGAGTCAGAGGGGTGATTTGTAAGAAATCCTGGGAGAGTGAGGATGTGAGAGACTGTGTCTAAAAGTGAGAGAGAATCAGAAAAGGCCTGTTGTCTGTCAATTAAGTGGCCTTGGTTTGAAAAGTCCAGGGCTAACATTTTAATGCTTTATTTGTAAAGTGGGACAAGGTTGTGGAATAATATCTCCAGTGAGATTTATTCTACCTCTTTCTCTCATTTCAACTTGTCCTCCTGTAAATGGAATTGAGGCTGTGAATACTTGGGACATATGATTGGCAAAATTATGCTTTTTGTCTTTAACCTGCTAAAATGTAATGGGGCTAGGATTTACTTGCATACATGTCTCCTTATTAAATAATAATATTAATAGCTGGTATTTATGTACTGAGCTCTTAACTATATGTCACACATTGTTTGATGAGCTCATGTAATCCTTACAACAATCCTGTCAAATCAGTAGTGTGATCTCCACCTGAGGCACAGAGAGTATGGCAGGCCAAGGTCACAGAGGTGAGGGAAAACACAGAGCTTAGGTCTTGACCCAGGGAGTCTAACTGCAAATCCTGCACTCTTTACTACACTCTACTACCCTCGAGCTCAGGCGTATTGGGCATTACCTCAGAGTATCTTGATTATCCGAGTGATTTAATACAATTCAATCTTGTTAAAATATAATTTTCAAAAATAGGTAAAATGATGATTCTCATGTAGATATATATATGACCATGTGTCAAGTTATTAACTCATTAATGAGGAAATTAGAGATGTGTTAAAATGATATACACATGAAAGAGACACATTTATAAGTCAGAAATATTGAAGTGAAAGTTAAATGGAGGCAAAATTGAACTTCTCCACAATGGAAGACAGAAATGCACTGAACAGAATTTGTACAGAAGCACCTGGCTGGCTCAGTGGTTAAAAGTCTGACTCTTGATTTTGGCTCAGGTCATGAGCTCACAGTCCATGGGATTGAGCCCCACGTCTGACTCTGCATTGACAGTGTTGAGCCTGCTTGGGATTCTCTCTCTCTCCCTCTCCCCTTCTCTCTGCCTGTCCCCCATTCACTCATGCTCTCTCTCAAAATAAATAAATAAACTTAAAAAAAAAAAAGAATCTGTACATCTATAGACAAGAATTATTTTGCATTGTTATCTGTTATTTACACTGTACACAATTGTAGCTCCCATGTAATCAGAGTAAGATAACACCAGAATGATGTGCCACAGGCAATGCACAGTTTTCTGCTAAAGCACTAGTTTTTTTTTTTTGTTTTGTTTTTGTTTTTGTTTTTGTTTTTGTTTTTGTTTTTTAACAATGCTTACAATTCACCCTTGCTCCTCAAACTCAGAAAGGTTTATACCTGATCGGTATAAAAGGCATTTTGGGAGACAGTCATGTGAATAAAAAGAGTTTTGCAAACTCCCAGGGCAGACATTTATAAATACTTTTAAGAAGGCAGATTATTAAAGAATATAAGTAAGAGAAGGAGAGATTCATTCAGCTTTAGGAACCTAATGGAATTTCTATATGAGGCATTCAGGGGAGACAGTCCAGTTAGAGGAGAGGACTGGAGGCTATCCTCAAGCTTACCTCTTGGTAAGAAAGCACTTGGTTTTAGAAACCACTTTACATAAAACAAGAAAAAGTAAACCATCTCTATTAAAGAATGCCATGGGGCTTAGATGGGACCATGGAAGCTTCCTAAAGCCATTTCATGTACTCACTTGGAAATCTAGAAAAGTTCCTTGCAGGAAAAAGCACTAAGATTGACCTGAGAGGGAGTAGGAAAACGTAGAAGTGCTATTCTACATTTTACATGACAGAGGGGCATCTTGATCAAAAGCACAGAGACCAAGAGAGGGGAGGTGACATGGACATGGGAATGACAGGAAAGAGGAAGTTAAGCATCTGGCTCAAAACCCAGTGCTCTCTCAACCTGTGCAGGTCCAGCATCTACTAAGCTCTGTTTCCTTCCATAGGGACCTTGACATCAGACTCCCTTCCTAAGGCCAGAGCTCTGGTGCCAGCATAAAAATAGATACGTAATACGTATTTCCAGAATGAACAAAAGTATGGAAAGAAGAAGGAAGGGAGGAAGGAAGAAAAGAAGGAAGGAATGAAGGAAGGAAGGAAGGAAGGAAGGAAGGAAGGAAGGAAGGGAGGGAGGGAGGAAGGGACAGAGGGAAGACATTGAGCTTTAACTAGGCACTCTGCTACAAAAAAGTTCTTCTACCAAAAAAGAACTCCCCTAGCTTCACTGTTTCAGGAAAGAGCTAACCACAAAGAACCACTCTTTCCATATGACTCAGTTAAGACCCACCTCCACTGTCTACCTCATGATTCCCCTGTCTACTTCCCTCTATAAAACCACAGGTCCTAGGGGCGCCTGGGTGGCACAGTCGGTTAAGCGTCCGACTTCAGCCAGGTCACGATCTCGCGGTCCGTGAGTTCGAGCCCCGCGTCAGGCTCTGGGCTGACGGCTCAGAGCCTGGAGCCTCTTTCTGATTCTGTGTCTCCCTCTCTGCCCCTCCCTCATTCATGCTCTGTCTCTCTCTGTCCCAAAAATGAATAAATGTTGAAAAAAAAATTTAAAAAATAAATAAATAAATAAAACCACAGGTCCTCATGCATTTCTTTGAGATGCTTTTCATTAATGAACATTTTCCTTACTGCAACAACCTGAATAAAATCATATTTTTAATTGTCCTGTGCATTTTATGTTTCGCCATTGGAAAGAAGAGGGTTTAAAACCTAATCTCTGGGTTTGAAGAACACTTCTGTGGGTCTGTGGCTTAATGCAGGACGAAGGCATGAAAATCTTTAATTTGTTTTAACTGTACCCTTTTCATATAGATGAAGCAGGGACATGCTCTGTGAAAGCCTCAGAACACAGCTTGACCAGGAAAAAGCCATCTCTTGTGGCTCTGGCATCTGTATCTTTGTCTTTGGGACAAAGGGTGAATTCAAGGCTTTTGGGATCAGGGCATATAAGGGAGGGTGGTTTTCCTTTCCTTCTTAGAAGATGGACTGGGATGGGGAGAGGATTTGAGTTGATTAAATTATAGATAGCATCAACAGAAAGACTCATTTGGGGTAATAAATATGCATACTTTTTATTGATCCAAAGAAAGTATTCCAGTTGAAGCTAAAGGTGGAAACAAGCAACAAGGCTATCTTTGGTCTGCTTAAGGCAAAAACAAAATCAAAGAAGTGACTGGAAGGATATGGTAGAAGTCAGTACTTTAAAAAGCTGATGTGTACATGCAGCTCTAAGATGTAGATGGTAGGAAGTGAATGGACAGTGATGGATGAGACCCTGTTCCTTTTAGCCTCACTCTCTCTCTCTAACAAAGAATCAAATACCAGGGAAAAGGCAGCTGATTGGTAGGACCTGGGTCACATGCTCACCCCTTGGCAGGGAAGTTCCAGACTGGGAGATTGACAGTTTCACCAAGACTGCAGCCAACATGGAAGAAATTATACAGCAAAATGGAATGGAGGCAGGAAGAACTGTTATTAGAAGGAGGAGCCAAGGATTTTAGGCAGGCAAAACAGTAGTTTTACATAAAATTACCATATGACCCAGTTGTCCCACTCCTAGGTATGTATACCCCAAAGAAATGAAAGCATACATGGGGTACCTGGGTGGCTCAGATGTTGGTTGAACATCTAACTCTGGCTCAGGTCATGATCTCAGGGTTCGTGAATTCAGTCTCAGGGTTTGTGAGTTGGAATCCTGTGTTGGGCTCAGTGATGTCAGCACAGAGCCTGCTTCAGATCCCCTGTCCCCCCCCCCCCCCATCCCGTGCCTCTCCCCAACCCCACTCATGCTCTCTCTCTCAGAAAGAAAGAAAGAAAGAAAAAAAGAAAGAAAGAAGAGGAAAAATAAATGAAAGCCTACATCCACACAAAAACCTGTACTTGAATATTCATAATGGCATCATTTTATAATAGAAAGTGAAAACAGCCCAAATTTCCATCAACTAATGAATGTATATTCATACAATGCAGTGTTACTCAGCTTTATTTTTTTAATGTTTATTTATTTTTGAGAGAGAGCGGATGAGCTGGGGAGAGCACAGAGAAGAGAGAGAGGGAGACACAGAATCTGAATCAAGCTCCAGGCGACTGAGCTACCCAGGTGCCCCAGTGCTTCATCCCTTTTTAAAGCTGAGTAACGGCGGGGGGGGGGGGGGG
>NW_024412377.1:117362179-117366895 GCF_014898765.1 Herpailurus yagouaroundi | reverse complement strand
GGGCTAAATGGGTAAAGGGCACTAAGGAATCTACTACTGAAATCATTGTTGCACTATATGCTAATTTGGATGTAAATTAAAAAGTATAAATTAAAATTAAAAAAAATAAATAAAGCTGAGTAATACTGGGGCACCCTGGAAGCTCAGTTGGTTAAGTGTCCAACTTCGGCTCAGGTCATGATCTCACAGTTCGTGGGTTCGAGCCCCATGTTGGGCTTTGTGCTGACAGCTCAGAGCCTGGAGCCTGCTTCGGATTCTGTGTCTTCCTTTCTCTCTGCCTCTCCCCCCATTTGTGTTCTGTCATGCTCTCTCTCTCAAAAAAAAAAATAAATAAATAAACATTAAAAAAATTTTTTTAAAGAAGAAATGAAGTACTGATACATGTTACAACATGATGAACCTTGAAAACATGATGCTAAGTGAAAGAAGCCAGTCACAAAAGACCACATCTCATATGACTCCACTTTCATGGAATGTCCAGGATAGGCAATTTCATAGAGACAGAAAGTAGGTTGAATAGATTAGTGATTACTTGTTGCTGAGGGAACACTACTGAGTAGGAAAGAAGGGAAAAGGGGATTGTCTGGTAATGAATACTGGTTTCTTTGGCGGGGGGTGGGGGGAACAATATTTTAAAATTATATTGTGGTGATGGTTGCACAACCTGGGAATATACCAAAAACATTGTATTGCATACTATAATCTTAGGACATGTAAATTTATCTTAACAAAGCTTTTTAGAAAGAAGAGGCAGCTTTTCCATTACAATACCATTACTGCAATGATGAAATTTGTTCTAATTACCTTTATTGTTTTTACTTGTCGATAAACTAAGGAGAAGTTACTGGAGTGGATCTTAAGAGACAGAGAAGGAAGTCACTGGTCTATCATGGTTTCGGAAACACAAATCATACCCTTGGATCAAGGCACTATTTTCTGTTAGAAACAGCTACCACCAGGGTGAACCTTAAGTTAGTTTTATAAGTTTTTCAAAATGAGTATGAATTATTCTATTATTCCCTTCCACATGCGTCAACCAAACTGAAACAGTCCTGTCAGGGATAAAATTTACTCAAGGTGGTGTAGAACACTGTAAAGGATGCAGGCTAGGTGGGATAACTGAATTACTATCACTGATGTATATATGCCTGGTAAAAGAATGGTAGGTAGGTAAGTTTTTACCTGGTAAAAAAGGTAGATAAGTTCCTTCCCTTTTCTAGGCCTGTTTCCTAACGTGGAAAAGGATAGAGGTGAAGTAGATCAGTGGTTCCCAAAGACTGGTTTCTCATTAAGGGTTATGATATTTACTATTTCCTCAAAACAAATTAACCTAAACAATATAAAGAGAATTCTGGGCAAATAATATGGATATTGTACAGATATGGCAAAACCCATGATATTAATATAAGAATTATTGAGACCCAGCCAACGCTATGTGATACATTCTGCTATAATCTGATTACTTGCAACAAGAGGTGGGAAGACATTGGCTATAAACATCATTATTTTATAAAGCTATCTTCTCCCATGTATTGGATTTACAGCATTAAGCTTCTAAATGACAACGAGGTTAGTGTATAATTATCACTTGTTAGGTGCTTGTTATAGGCCATGCCACAAGAGCCGATGGCTTAAGTGACTGGGGAGGGCCTCCCTGGAGGATTGGGACTGGTGGGTTGCAGAGGGTTAGTGAGCTAAGGGCGAGGGGAGCTTCCCACAGGCAAAATAGCCGCTGTGAAGGCCTCTGGTGAAAATCGAACCTGTAGTTTCTTTTAGGAACTATTGTATCCTATGTGTTTGAAACACGGAGAATGAAGAAGAGAAATGTACATTAGCCACCAACACTTACCTAGCACACCCCTCACTTCTGACCCTGTGCTAGCTGATTTGCTTATTTCATTCAAGCCGCAGAAAGGCTCTATAGGGTCAGTACTATCACTCCATTTTACAGATGAGGACTGAGGCTTTGTCTGTGGTTGCAGAGCTAGCAAGAGGGAAAGCCCGGATTTGAACACAACCAGCCTGCCTCCAGAGCCAGTGTGTGGAGCCACGACACGATATGCCTGCTGCCTGTACACTACTTACCTCAGCTTCTCCAAAGCTTTGCCATCCCTTGATTTTCCTTGGCCCCAGCCAGGATGACAGGCAGATTTAGCAATAGATTACTTGCTCTGTGATGCTGGTCAGGAAGCCTGTTGTTAAAGTAAATAAGACACTTGAAAGCAGAGCCAAAGTTATTAAAATTTTATAAGCCAACGTTACCCAAGATTCTGCACTGTGGATAAATGTCAAAAGGACTTGTTATGAAATCATATCTTTTAGAACTTCCATATAATTTCTTTCTCCTTAACAGAGAGTTGAGAAAGGTAAAAATAACAGTGTTTTATTTTTACTGGGAAAATAATATAGCTTGATTTGGGACAACGATTGAAAAACAACTGTTTGGTCGGTTTTTTCCCCACACGCTATGATTTGATGCAGAGAGGGCAAAAAGTCTCTCTGTACTACATTTATAAGAGGGTTGCTTAAATTTGTGTAACTTCTCAAGGTTCAGTGTGTACTCCTCCTAGTAGAATAAATCTCAAATAATAACAAACACTGCTCCCTCCACTGTGTACCTCTAACTGCATTGTTACTGAACAAACGGTCAAGGGAATATAATGCCGGAATTATACCCTACCCCATTCCAACTTCAACAGATAAAACAAATGACCCAAACACTTTAATTCCAGTCCAGACTTTGAAAGAAAGCCCTCTTGTTAACGTGTGAGTTTATTATCTTACCATTGGCAAGTCGAATAAAAAGAAACAAAAATAAAGGCAGTGTTTACTCATGATGGCTGAGGACTGAACCTACATTTTGGATAAAACTGTTGTTCTTTGGGCCTTTTCCTAAGAAGCATTTTAGAAAGAACTCAGAACAGCTAAGAATCTGTATCGTGTTCTCTTAAATGAAATCTCATTGGGAAAGAGAAACATTCAGGAAGTTAGAAGATGAAAAATCTAAGTGGTTTTTCGTTTTTCAAATATGACCCTTTTAACGGTCTCAATGCTCCACAAAGAAATGACTTACGCCCTTCAAAGGTTTCACTCCATTCTTTCTGGTTCTCATTTCTCTCTGTTTGCATCATGACTAGAAGAGTTTCGGGTGTATTCTGGCTAGGTGTCTGGAAAGATGATTTAGGATGACCAACTATCCCTGTTTGGCCAGGACTGAGGAGCTTCCTGAGATGCAGGACATTTAAATACTAAAATCCAAACAGGCAGGGGGAAAATCAGAACAACTGGTCACTGTAGGATGGTATTTGTTGGCCTAGTTACAGATCTTTGCTTCCACAAACCAGAGAAGACACCGTCACTTGTGTCCTGAGGCATAATACCCTGCTTCCCCTGGCACCTATTATTTCTAAAAGCTTCCCAGTTGTTCTGATAACAAGCCAGGTTTGGGAGTGTCTGATGTGGTGTGGGTAATTCTTAAATAGAATCATTTCTATTGGTCTCAAATGAAAAATGCAACCGACATACTATTTTCTTTTTCTAATTTTTTAATACCTTCGAAGTTGAACTGTATTTAAAAACAAAATAGGGGCGCCTAGATGACTCCGTTGATTAGGCTATTGACTCTTGATTTTGGCTCAGGTCATGATCTCACAGTTCCTGAGTTCAGGCCACTTGGGATTCTCTCTCTTTCCTTCTCTCTCTCTGCTCCTTTCCTGCTCATGCTCTGTTTCTCTGTCTCCAAAATAGATAACGAATATGTATAAAGATAACTGTGATCATAAGATATATGTGCAACATTACACTTAGCTTTCCTTTTCAACATTATATTGCTTTCCATGTGGTATAAGCTTGCTCCTATATCATAACATGCTCACCATAAATAGTACTTTTAATGGTTAACTTATGCTTCAAGAGAATGGGCATAAGTCACTTTATCAGGCTCTTGACTAACTTTCAAGAGTAATGCCCTTAAAATAATCTACCAAGTGCCAGGAGATCATTATAAGACAGATATTCCAAAAACATAATCTAAAGAAGAATCACTATCCTGATAGATCACTACAACTAAGTCTTTGCTTCAGGTGAAGAATATGTCCTTCCTCATGAATCTTTCTTTATTTCGGTGTTTTGTTGGTGTTGCTTTTAATTAAATGATAGAGTAGCTTGAGATGAAACTTAAAAAATAACCTATAATTCCACGGCTCTAACATAGCCATTCAAAGATGTATAGGCATATAGATTTTTATATAGCTATAATCAGACAATGGATGCACTTTTGTGTTCCTTTTTTTCCACTCAATATTGCATTATAGCCACCTGGCCATGTTATTACATAGTCCTTATAATTATCCCTTTTAATGGTGGCATAATCATCTGCAAGTCATTGCTTGTGGCTATACAGTTCCTCTGGTTTGAGAACAGGTAACAATTATATGGAATAACTGAGGAAGAAAAAATTATTTAAACACATTCTAAAGCAGTGATTTTCAGATTGTGATCCTCAGCATATCCCAAAGCTTACCATAGTATGGAAATGAAGAAGAATCTGGGCCTAACCCAGCTTCCTTCTCTCAGAACACTTCTCCTTTAAGTTCCTTTCAAAAGTATGCTCTTAAAAAGAAAAGAAAGAAGGAAGGAAGGAAGGAAGGAAGGAAGGAAGGAAGGAAGGAGAAAGAAAGAAAGAAAGAAAGAAAGAAAGAAAGAAAGAAAGAAAGA
>NW_024412377.1:117304462-117362169 GCF_014898765.1 Herpailurus yagouaroundi | reverse complement strand
AGAAAGAAAGAAAGAAAGAAAGAAAGAAAGAAAGAAAGAAAGAAAGAAAGAAAGAAAAAGAGAAAGAAAGAAAGAAAGAAGAAAAAATAAATAACCTAAAATCATGGAACGTTGTGGTAGAGTCTGTCATTTACTAGCTGTATCATTTTGGGCAAGTTACACAGATGCCTGAGTTTCCTTACCTAAAAATGAGGGTGTTAATATCCAGTTACGGAATCAATAAGTCACAGGGATGAAAGGCACAGCATAGGGAATATAGTCAATGGTATTGCGGTAGGATTGTATGGTGACAGATGGCAGCTACACTTGTGAGCACAGCATAATTTATACACTTGTTGAATCATTATGTTGTACACCTGACACTAATGTAACACTGTGAGTCAGCTATACTCAAAATAAAAAGTGAACATGTTCATTTTACCTAACTCATTGGGTTGTGGTAAAGATTAAATGAATGTATGTGTGATATGTATAGATTGTGTAGAACAATGGCCGGCACCTAACTGTTGTATGTTTGTTAAATACATAAAATAAAAACTGGGGGAAAAAAACAGTATCAGGGCAACAAACCTAGAGAACATTCTTGCGAATTTTAAAGCAAGAAAGGAACAATTAGTGATAGATCTATGGATGGCAGTGATAGCCCCAACATAGAAAAAGCCTAACCCCTAGGCTTGGGAGTAAGATCACCAAACTGTATGACTAGACTCTAATACCCCATACCTGTGTAACTTTGGGCAATTGACTTAGCTTCCCTAAGTCTTGATTTTTCTCAACCATCAAAAAGTGGTGATAATATTAGGTACATCATAAGGTTTCTGTGAGCAGTAACCTTCAATAATAGATAGGCAGGATCATCCCGGGTACAATGGTTTGTTGAACACTAAGTGGAATTTTGGGGGGGCACCTGCAATTTGTTTTATTTTTTAAACGACCAAATATACTATATAAGGTGTCCAGATGGTCACGATGGAAAAGAAATTCGGTTTCAGTTTGCAAACACAGTAGAGGAAGGAAATCTATGCAGATATCTCTCTGGAAGTTAACGTGCAGACACCCACTTTTCCATCACTGCAGGTGTGGCATTTGGGAATTCATGGCAACAGTGGAAAGCACTGCCTGAGGAATTAGGGGATCCAACTCCTGTCCCAGTTTTATCCTAAATTTGCCATGTGACCTTAAATAAGCCACTTTTCTGCTTCTCTCTTAAATTATCTCCTGTCTAAAACGAGGTGGTTGAGGGGCACCTGGGTGGCTCAGTCGGTTAAGGGTTCAACTCTTGCTTTCAGATCAGGTCATTATCTCATGGTTCCTGGCATCCAGCCCCAGGTCCGTCACTGTGCTGACAGCATGGAGCCTGCTTGGAATTCTCTCTCTCCCTCTCTCTCTGCTCCTGTTTGTGAGCACACGTGTTTTCTCTCTGTCTCACAATAAATAAATAAACTTTAGGGGCCCATGGGTGGATCAGTTGGTTAGGTGTCCAACTTCGGCTCAGGTCATGATCTTGTAGTTCGTGGGTTTAAGCCCCACATTGTATCCTCTTGTCTTTCTCTTTCATTCTGCCCCCCACTCTCTCTCTCAAAAATAAATAAATATTTTTAAAAATTCATGGTAAAATATAACAGGTATTTAAAAAAAATAATAAATAAATAAACTTTAAAAAATAAAAAATAAAGTGGGGTGGTTGACTAACAGACAACCTCAAAGATCTCTTTTTCTCTCTTATTCCTATGGAGTAAAGAGGTATGTGCTATTTTTAGAATCCAGGACATCAAGGTTTTACGGATAAGAGGTGTTACATTTTACAGAGCAGTATGCAACTTTGGTAAAGATTGCCAATTGTAAAATCTGTTACATTGGCTCCATCTTTTCTCCCTATGGGAGAGAAATTATCATACAAAATAATCAAGATTTGGTGGAGAAATTCCTGGAAAATATGGATGGTGTTGTAAGTTTCTACTTCAAAAAAAATATTTTACCCAGGTATTTGTAGTTGGAATCCATGTATTTAGCTTAAACACTCCCTTGTCTGTAAAATAAAATGAATTACCACCCTTAACATTGTATCTGGCCTTAAGCAGAGGGGAAGAACATTCTTGGTCAGCAGTACAGTAGAATTAGAGAATGCTTGCCTTATTTAGTCATGGTCTGGCTAAGTCATTCCGACTGATATTGTTTGGAATGAAAACTTGACCAGATGTTCACTTAAATGAACTGGAGATTAATTATCAGTCCTACCATATTATCTTGGAGGGTGGGTATAATCATCTCCAAAGAATTTCCTGGAGCCGGACACAAAAGTTGCCAATTGTAATCACAGCAAACACTTTTAAAATACACACAATGTACCAGGCATCCCTCTAAAGGCCTCACATGTATTAATTCATCCAGTCACACACTCCTCCTTGGAGGAAGGTACTATTGTTATCCTTATTTCATGAATGACGTCATGGGTCTTGAAGAAGTAAGGGACTCACCTGTGGTCACTGTTGACTAAGTGGTAAGGGCAGAATTTGAATCCAGGAACACTGACCCATAGGTCTTCACTTTTAAAACTATGCTATACTCATTGCTTATATAATAATTATATAAAGTATGATCTTATTAGTTTATGTTAATTGTATAAATCAGTCCTTTGTTTTTGACTTAGGTGTTATTAAAACTTGAATCTATTAGGCTCTTCTCTAATCTGTCAATGAGTAAAGATGAATTTGAACTTTTGTGAGTAGGAAAAAAAACACAGAGCCCAATCCAAAGAAGGAAGAATGCTAAATTTTGGAGAAAACATTTATACACCTGATTAAAAATCTCTTGGGTTACCAAATCAACATATCTGCTGCTTATTCATCTCTTAAAATAATTTGAGGAATGTAAGAGTAACTGAAATTTAGATCTCTACTCGTCTGCATTAGATATCTGGAATGTTTTGTTGTTATGATCAAAGCCAGGCAGATAATGCTGATTGAGGCTTCTTGGTTAACCTTAGGAAGAAGCAATAAGAACTATTGAATTCTCATTTACAATGGAATCTCAAATATTTCTTTGTTGTTGGGGTTTGTTAAAATTACTATACTGGTTGACACTGACATTCTTCTAAGCTTAACTTACTGTCTGAAAGCTCCCTTATCTTTTGTCAGCATATACTCTCCAACAATATAAAGAAAGCATAACATTTATGCTATCCATTTAGGTTTTGAAATAACAGAGTGGTTTCAAAACGATGTTGGTTCTGGATGGGAAGATTGTGGATGGATCTTTTCAAATCAGGGACTGAGAACTCATAATATATTTGAGTAGCATAATTTCATCTCAGACTCAATCCTCCATTTTTTTTTTCCTCTTAAGGATTGTGTTAAAGATATTTTTAATACAGCCTATTTTTTTTTAAATTCCTCTCTCTGTGAAGATTTTCAGTCCATTTGCATGCAACACAAGCTCTCATTTATATAATTAGGATCCCAGAAACTTGCAGCAGTTGGCTGTGACATCTGCATAGATGCAATTTTGTGAGTTCAAGCATTGCAATATGACATGTGAATTAAAAGCTTGGGATAAGAAAGGGAGGCAGCTTTGACACAAGTATAAATATTGTGCTAATCACAAGCCACGAAACAAGTTAGAACTCAGATTAAGACTTTGATTAGCTAAGATATTGTCTATCCTAATAATAAAAGAAACCAGCTTAGTCGTGCCTCCTACTAAAAATAGAATTTCTCTAGTAGGGAATCTGTGTCCTGTCACCTAAATTGTTTGTCCTTTTAAGGAGGTTTTTCTTTTCCTACTATTAAAAAATATACATGATCAATGAATAAAGCATAGAAAAGTAGAAAGATTACCTAGCGTCTCTACATTATCACCCTTATACTGTTATTTAAATGTTGGCACACATCTACTTAGTTATAATTATGCATAGAAGTGCTGCATCCTTCATTTTGAAAGCCGAACATAAAACTGTCTGTATTTTCTTTGTATCTTTTCTTTATGGAACCAGAGCTTTTACAGGTTTTTATAATAGTGTTCTGAGTGGGTGCTCTATAGTTAACTACATATTTCTAGATGCCTGAACAACTAATATGTTTCCCACTTTTCTATTCTAATAAATAATTGTTTGGTGTTCATCTTCATGTCTAAACATTTTCCTTTTTAGGATTATTTCTTTGTGTTAGAGTCCCTCAAGTGGACTCACTACTCAAAAATGTTGTATTCTGAAGTTTATGGCAGATAAACATATTTTATCAGCTTATACTAACTTCTTGCAATAAACTCATCTATGGTACACTGTTAATTGGTTTACCTCATTCCAAAAATGAACTTTGGAAAGCAGAAAGGCACTGTTCCCCAAAGGAATTCTGTGTTTTTCCAGTGCTATAAACAAAGTTTCTGTATTTTCCTTATGTGACTTTATCTTTCTGCTATGGCACATGTTTCTGCCAGGAACCTAAGTCCTTGAGTTTATTCACTGGAAGGTTCTGCCTTTGACTACTGGCTCTTTCCACCTAGATGAATTCCCTTTTGTGACCCCAGTCTTCTGCCTCTCTCCCAGCAAGAGCGGATACTGTGGAGGCACCTGGGGGGTTCAGTTGCTTGAGCGTCCGACTCTTGGTTTTGGCTCAGGTCGTGATCTCATGAATTGTGGGATTGAGCCCCACGTGGGGCTTCATGCTGACAGCAGAGAGCCTGTTTGGGATTCTCTCTCTCCCTCTCTCTCTGCCCCTCACCTGCTCGCACACATGCGCTTGCTCTCTCCTCTCTTCCTCTCTCTAAAAATAAATAAACTTAAAAAAAAATAGAGAGTGGATACTGTGGTTATTTCCCCATGTCCCGTCTAGTTGTTCCATACGTCAATACTTTGGAAAATTGACCCTACCACAGCTGTGGCAGTGGTCTCTGATTTCATGTGATTGACCCTTCATTTGCCCACCACTCCAATGAAATTGCTCTGGCCATGTCACCAATGTCCTTTTTGTTTAAATCCATTAATCAATTCTTAGCCCTCACCTTCTTGATCTCTCAGCAGCAGTTAGCACACTTTCTCACTTGGCTTCCAGGACCTAGTCAATCAGGATCTAATCAAGAAAACAAAAACTCTTCTTAGTATTTTAACAAAGGGAATTTAATTCAGGGCCTTGATGACACAGGTGACAAAACATGAAAAGCCAAACAGGAGATACTGAGGAAACCAGAGATTGGCAACAGCAGAAATTCAGTACCAACCTAGGCTGGAGGAACAAAGAGGAGAGAAGGTGCCCATGGGCTTCCGGCTAATGGAGGACTTGTCTAGCAGAAGCCACAACCCAAGAAGAGATACAGTCACAACCAGAGACACCACCCCAGAGAAGGAGAGAAAGCCCTTGATTTCTCCTTTTCTCCCTCACTGCAATTTTCCATCAATCCCCTTCAATAGCTAATCCCACTTAGAAACCAACATTAGAATCCTGGAAAAGCAGGTTGTCCTGGTCCATTCCACTGCCACACAGTCAAGTGGAGGAAAAATGAGGGATGGATTGAGAATCTACAGGGCCAAGTCTGGCGTAACAGACTTGCTATATCCCCTATTTGCCAGTCACTCCTTCCTTGGCTTTCTACTGGCCTACTCTTCTCCATGTACTTTTAATATACAACAGCTTTGATGCGTACTCTTTATTTCCTCTTTTCTTCTAGTTGTCCATGAAGCTTAACACACTTCCTCAACCCTAAATCGCTCTAAATTGTTTAAAACAACAATTTATTGTCACCTCTTATGATTCTGTGTGTTGACTGGGCTCAGTTGGCCAATTCTCTCTTGGAATCCATGATGAATTTTATGGTGAACATTGCGATATGTCAATGAGATCTTATTTTAGGAATGAAGGACATACTATGTCAGTTGCTGGGAGCATGGCTGACAACCCTCAGCTGTTCGTGTCATTCAGGGAATGCCTCTGAGCATCACCTCATCTAAGTTCTCTTACTCTTCCCAAGGTAGCCCATATCTGATGAATATGTGAATATAAAGGCCAACACTTTCATCCCAACTTGGGATATATATGGAATTGTCCCAGCCTCAGAACTCCCTAAAGGAGTCAGTTCTTCTGACTTCAGACTTCTGATGAGATTGTCTAGAAGTTTGATTTCTCCTTTTGTCGATCCTGCTTCCTATGCTTCCCTTCCCTTCAACAGGCATGCATACCCAAAGCACTCTCTAGTGAACCTCCTCTGTCTCAGAATCTGCTTCCTGGGGAACTCAGCCTACAACATGGTTGCACTCAGACAATGGCTGAGGTTGGAGTCATCTAACGGATTGATTGGGCTGGACACTAAATGGCTCACTCACAATGCTGACAGTTGTCACTATCAATCAGGACTATCAGTTGGAATGTCTACACATAGTCTCTCCACCTGGCTTGGGTTTCTCTCAGCATAGTGGCTGGGTTCCAGATGGGAGCATTCCAAACATAAGTGTTGAAGAGACCTGGGCATATTGTCACTTCTCAGAACGTCGCTTTTTTTTGGTCAAGCAAACAACAAAAATGCAGAGAGTGGAGTGTTAGACACCCCTCGTAATATGAGGGAAAATATTTCCCTACAAAGAAGAAAGAAAGGAATGGAGGCTTTCTGCCACATTTTCTCCTTTCTTTACCACTCCATTAAAACCGCTCCCATTTGGGGTACCTGGGTGGCTCAGTCAATTAAGTGTCCAGCTCTTGATTCTGGCTCAGGTCATGATCTCACGGTCATGATCTCATGGTTGTGAGGTCAAGCCCCAAGTCAAGCCCTCCATACTGGGTGTGGAACCTGCTTAGGATTCTCTCTCTCTTTCTCTCTCTCTCTCCCTCTGCCCCTCCCCTGTTCACATGCACAAGTGCACTTTCTCTCTCTCAAAACAAAAAACGAATTAAAAATAATAAAATAGGGGGCCTGGGTGGCTCAGTCAGTTAAGCTTCCAACTTCGGTTGGGGTCAGGATCTCACGGTTTGTGAGTTCAAGCCCCACATTGGGCTCCCTTCTGTCAGCGCAGAGCCACTTCAGGTCCTCTGTCTCCCTCTCTCTCTGCCCCTCCCCTGTGCTCTTGTTCTCTCTCAAAAATAAACAAACACTAAAAAAATAAAAACATAAATAAAAATAAAAAATAAACTGCTCCTGTTTTAATCCCCAGTGATCTTCATATGGTAAATCCCATGATCTATTCTCAGTTGTAATCTCACTTGACCTCTCCTCAGTATCTCTCATTTCTTTGATGATCTCATAATATCTATTAACTGATGGCTTCACAGTTTATATTCTAGCTCAGTACTATCTTGCAAACTGTGACTCCTATTTCCAACTGCCGTCTCATCATCTCAAACTGATGTGTCAAAACTGAATTTCTGATCTTCCACTGAAATACTACTCTTTCCCAAACTTTTTCATCACTGTGAACACCATTCTTACAGTTACTGAGACCAAAAGGCTTAGAATCCCCCAACTCTTGTCTTTCTTTCATAGTTTATATATAACTCAATAAAAAATACTGTTTGTTCAACTTTCAAAACTTGTCCCAGGGGTGCTTGAGTGGTTCAGTCAGTTAATCATCTGACTCTTTATCTCAGCTCAGGTCTCCATCTGGGGTCCCCACACTGGGCTCCACCCTGGACAAGGAGCTGGCATAAAACCAAACCAAACCAAAACAAAACAAAACAAAACGTGTCCTGCATCTGACTACTTTGCACCAGCTCTTGTTACCACCCTATTCTGAGAATCTATCTTCTTTCACCTGGATTACTTCAACAGCCTCCTAACTGGACCCTTTATTTCAACTCTTGTCCCCTTATAGTCCATTCATCAGCTGGATGGTTCCTTTTAAAAACAAGTCAGATCATGAAATTTCTGAGGGGGAAAAAAAGCAAAACAAAACAAAACAAAACAAAACATTGGCTCCCCCTCTCATTCCACATAATAGTCAAGCCTTTTCAGGTGCTCATAAGATTTATATAATTGGTTCCATTATGTCTCTGACCTCATGTTGCATTTTTGCAACACTTTGGTTTCACTGCTATTCTTTGAATGTGCTATGCTTGCTCATGCCTTAGAGTCATTGCACTGGCTATTTGCTCTGCTTGGGGTGCTTTTTGTGAAGATAATCTGATAGATAACTCTCTCCTTTCCTTGAAGGTTTTATTCAAATGTTGTCTTCTTAATGAGTCCCGTGTTAACCATCTTGTTTAAAATCGAAACTATCTATTTCAAATTATAACAGCCCAATTACCCTTTCCTCTGCTTTATCTTTTTATTCCACAGCATTTATCACCTTTTAAACTAATATATAATTCACTTATTTATTGTGTAAATGTCTATCTCCCCTCCCCCACTAATATATGGATTTTTATTTTCTTTATTGCTGTATTCCAAATGCTTAGAACAATGCCTGACATGTAATAGGCACTCAAATATTTATTGAATGAATGAATAAGTGAATCATCATAAACCAGTCCTTTGCCATCAGTTCATGGAATTCACCCAGAGGAGAGTTTAGACTGGGAAAGTGCTTGTGATTCAGTTAAGGTCAATGAGAAGAAAATCTTTGTTGAGTAATTTTGGAAGTTGCTCACTCTTCTGAGAGAGCTTCTAAAAAACATCTTTTCTCACCCTCTGGATGATATGGCATGAGGATATGAAATCTGGAGCTGCTGCAGCCATCCTGTACTGAGGCAAGCCTTCTTCCAAATAAAGTGTCAGTGTGTAAGGCAGAGGAGAGCGATGAAAGATGGGTCCTTGATGACACTGCTGAGTTGTGGAGTGAAATCAATTCTGAAGCCTTTGCTAACTCTGAATCTTCTAGTTATGACAGGCAATACATCTCCTTCGTTAGTTAAGTCAATGTGAATTGCATTTTGATTACCTACAATATACAATACTCTCTGAGACACCCTTTAAGCAAGATTTTGTTTCTACAGTGCAAAGATACTTCTAGGGTTGTCTAGGATGATCTCTTCAAAAGTCTTACATTTGTTTTCTGAGTTCTCCATAATGTTCTATGTTGCCATAAACTGATTCAAACATATCCCATCCATCAGGTTTTCTTGGATTATGAATGTTTTTGAAAAGATTAGATCTTTCAGGGTTTTTTAAATTTATTTAAAATTTATTTATTTATTTATTTGTTTATTTATAATGTTAATTATTTTTGAGAGAGACAGAGACAGAGTGTGAGCAGGGGAGGGGCAGAGAGAGAGGGCAGACAGAATCCAAAGCAGGCTCTAGGCTCTGAGCTGTCAGCATAGAGCCCGACACAGGGCTCAAACTCATGAACTGCGAGATCGTGACCTGAGCCAAAGTCAGACACTTAACTGACTGAGCCACCCAGGTGTCCCTAGTTTTTTATTTACTGTTTACTATTTACTTACTCATCAAATAATATCTATTTCTATGTTCCTAACTGATGGTAGTCTTGGATACGTCCACTGCTGAGTTCTGATTATTTGAATCTATTTCTGCTCCAAGTATCAGTAAATGGTACGGCCCCTATTACTTTTCTTCCCCTCTCCCCTTATGACTTTTCTGACCTTATTTCTTACAACTCTCCCACTCGCTCACTCTGTTCTATCCCAGCTGGCCTCCTTGCTGCTCTTCCAAAGCATCAAGCACTCTCTGCTATCTCAGGACAGTGGAACTGGACATTCACAGTAAAGCATTCTTTTCATAGTTGTATTCCTGGCTTCCTACCTCAACTTCTTTGCATTTGAATTCAAGCCTTTTCAAATATAGTTGTAATGGTTAATTTTCCAGGTCCATTTCACTGGGCTAAGGGATGCCTAGATGGCTGCTAATACATTATTTCTGGGTGTGTCTGTGAGCCTGTTTTTAGGCAAGATTTCAATCACTAGACCAAATAAATGTGAGTGAGCCAAATCCATCCATTAAGGGTCTGGATAAAATAAAAGGTAGAGAAAGAGTAAATTTGATGCTTGACCTGGAACATCTATCTTTCCTTGCCCTTGGACATAGACACTCATGCGTCTCAGGCCTTTGGACTCAGATCAGGAGCCACACCACTGAGTTCCCTGGTTGTAAGGCCTTCAAGCTTGGATCGGAAGCATACCACCAGCTTTCCTGGACCTCCAGCTTGCAGGCAGCAGATTGTGAGACTTGTTCACCTCCAGAATGGCGTGAAACAAACTCTCATAATAAATCCCTATCTATCTATCTATCTATCTATCTATCTATCTATCTATCTATCTATCAGCTATCTCTTCTCGGTTCTGTTTCCCTGGTAAGCCCTGACTAATATGATCACTTCCTTAGGGAGGCCTTCTCTGACCTTCCCATTTAAAATTATACCTTTCCCTCTTCACTCATTCCCTACCCCTATTCCTGTGTTTATTTTACTGCACAATACTAAGAGCCTTTCTCATGTGATTTTAATGTATTTACTTATTCTATGTGTATCTCCCTCAGGACGTACAGATCTTGCCTATTTTTTTTTTTTTGTTACTATAGCCCCAGTGCCTTAAAAAGTGCCAGACACGTGTGTAGGGATCCAATAAATGTTGCATTTATTAAGTGATGAATGAATGAATTTACACAGGAGAGTATAGCTAGACATAGCCACCTTTACAGTGAGGTCATTCTGCCTGCCTTTTGTAGTGATGTTCTACAAAGTATGTTATCACTGATAGTGATTCTCAGTAAATGCCTCACCATGTTGAATAGCTGTTGAATAGCTTCTTGCAAATAGAATCTCACATCCCAAAAAGCAGAAAATGCGTGCATTTTACACTGCACACTTCAGATGAATCACAAGGAGGAACAGAGTCACACATAACCATTGATGTCCTTGGGTAGAATTAGAAGTTTACTGAGAACTAATGTGACTCTCTTACATGTTCTCAGCTCTCAGAAGTCACCTATTTCCCTTGAGACTAGAGCTATATTTCCTGGAGAAGCCAATCTCCCTATCCACATCTCCATTCTGACATAGTTTTCAGTAGCCATGAAACACCTTCCTGGGCTAATTTTACCATGAAATACAGTATATGTCCCAAACTCAAATCTGAGTCAAGTCTGTGTATGTCTTTGAATTCTCCAAGTCAACAAACAAAATAACAGAAACATCATACCTCTTAATTAACTTAATATATGACTCAAAAAAGAAAGAAACCATCGTTTGGAAGAGGGTTCTAAATAGTTTCTTGCAGAGTTGGATGATAGAACCTCTTCTTTTTATACTGTCTTTTTTCTTTTTTCCCATCTGAAAAAAACCTGATTCCAGGGAAAAGGCCTTGGAGACTTTCAGAATAAAGGGCACCCTGAACAGGAATGTAAGTACAGTCTGAGATCAGAAAAGAAACATCTGGACAATAAGCTGATGATAAGCACACATGGAATGTAGATAATAAGACGGATGGAAAACAGTCTTGTTGCTTCTCTCTGAATCACTCTTCCACTCCCATAGAGTGAACCACAGATGGATGTCTGGGAGTCCAATGTGTTTAACTTCTCTTACATGTTCTATCCAGTGCGCAGTCTCTGCTTCATCAAGTTTAATAGTCAAGGCCATGGTCAGGGTGATTATCATTTCTGCTCTATCCTGGGAGAATGGTACTAGCTCCTTTATAGACCTTCTCAAGAGTGGAATCAGGATTCAGGGCATACAAGGTAAACATATCTTTCTATGACTCACATTGAGTGTGTCTCTCATAAATATTAGTAGTATTTTTTAATAGTAAGGTAAGACTTCTTCCTAGTGATAAGCAAAAAAAAAAAAAAAAAAAAAAGAATGAATGAATATAGAGGTACAGTGAAGTATCTTGCCAAGATAGATTGACACAAGGCACTTATTTGTCAGTGGTGTATTAAGGTTGTTTAGGTATAAAGAGGAGGCAGATCTAAAAAGGTAGGTGCTCAAAACAACAAAACAAGACGAAACAAACAAAAGAAAAACAACCCAGATTTGTTGAATCAATAAGTGAACCAATGATTTGTATTCAAACCCCAATTTAGCAAATGTTTGATTTGTGTCCAGTTTTTAATCTCTTCTCCCCTCCCTCTACTTTCTTCAGCTACAAAATGGTAGTAAGTAGGATTGCATAAAATAATGTCCATAAAGTCCTTAGAACAGCACAAGCACAGGGGGTGCCTGGGTGGCTCAGTCAGTTGAGCAACCGACTTTAGCTCAGGTCATGATCTCACAGTTTGTGAGTTCGAGCCTTACACCAGGCTCTGTGCTGACAGCTCAGAGCCTGGAGCCTGGTTTGGATTCTGTGTCTCCCTCTCTTTCTGCCTCTCCCCCACTTGTACTCTGTCTCTCTGTCTCTCTGTCTCTCTCTCTCTGTCTCTCTCTCTTTCAAAAATAAATAAAATGTAAAAAAAAAAAAAAAAAGAACAGCACAAGCACAGAGTAACTGCTCAATAAATAGGATCTATTTCTACTATTCTACTTGACAGCTTCACAGTCCTGAATAAATTGCTGAAGGATGTGAAGGGAGAGACCACACAAAAGAAGTGTTGGAAGAACTACTGAGGATGCTGATGGTGGTTTCACAGTGGTCCAGTTCCACTGTTCCTTGCTTTTGCTTATTTGCAGGTCTGCCAAAGGATCCAGAAACTTTCCTGCTAGCTGAATATATGAGTAGTTCTACCCAGGACACAGAGTTACATAAATACTTATCTAGGTGGTCACACGCTTTTCATATTCTTCTGTGAGGACCCTTAGAACTATACAGAGATTACGTGAAGGCAAGCTTGCACCATAGCTTTGCTTTTATATACTTGATGTATCAAGGACCCACATAAGATTTTATTTATTGCAGCTTCCCTAAAAGTGTTGACAACATGTTGACTTGGAATATGAAGCCTAAAGTCTCAAGAGTGAGACACAAATGAAAGAAACAAACACAAAATAAGGAACCGCAAGTGTAAATAGGGATGAAGATTAGGTTTTCTATTGCTGGGAATTCTGACTATTAAATTTATGGTGAATTATTTTGGGGGGCAAAAGGGCATCACCAAATGTAGAAATGGCTGGGTGACTGAACTTGAATCTTTTCTACAGAAAGACTCACAGATGACTATATTTTTTGCAAGAATCCTAGTAAAATGAATTGCAACACTGAATCTAAAATAGCTAATTTTGGGGACACCTGGGTGACTCAGTCAGTTGAGCATCCGACTTCAGCTCAGATCATTATCTCATGGCTCATGACTTTGAGCCCTGCATCGGGCTCGCTGCTGTCAGAGCAGAGCCTGCTTCAGATCTTCTGTCTCCCTCTCTCTCTGCCCCTCCTCCACTTAAGCTCTCTGTCTCAAATAATAATAATAATAATAATAATAATAATAATAATAATAATAATAAAATTAAAGAATAGCTGAGATTTAAAATAAATAAATAAATAAATAAATAAATAAATAAATAAATAAATTGGCTAATTTCGTTTTTAAAAAGAAAAAAAATTCCTGCTGTGCGAGCAATGGAAATGCTAAGACAAATAGTTTAGTGGAAATAGAAGGTCTTTCTTCATTTTTCTAAGTTTGGAAGCAGTTTTGAACGGAATTATTAACTTGTGTGTAACTGACCAGAATGTGGTTTGCTTGCTGAGTTCTTTTAGTTCCTTGGTTTTAGGTGACTTCGTGGTAAGTCTCGAGTCTTTCCTATGGTTTGTAACCAAACCAAACAAGAGTTCATCCACACAATGTGCAGCAAGCCAATAAAAACTAATATCCAACTTTTACAGGGAAGAAAGATAGGCTGTTTATTAGTGTGGCAGCACCCAGGAGAAAGGGGAGCTAAAGTTCAAAATCCCAAACTCCCTGAGGGCTTACAAGCAGGGGTTTTTTAAAAAGTGAAAACTCAGGGTAAAGGTCTCAGGGTCTTAGATCATAGTGGTTGATTAGGGACTAGGTCAGCCGTAAGTCCTTTCTTGATCATCGTGTCCCTTGTGGCAACTCCCTGTCTAGTTTCAGAGTGATTGTAGTGACGTGATCGTTCTGCTGCAGGAGCCTGGAACATAAAACATTCCTGGCAGACTGTATTATCAGGGTCGTGTCCAGCACACAAAGGAAGTTCTACATCCTGTGACTACTACAAGCCGCAAATTATTATTATTGTCTCTTGCAAACAACACATTATGTTTGTTATCTCAAGCAGAAGAGCATCCCATAGACTTCTTAGGAGGCAACTTTACGTTATTTCCTGAGACAATTTTTGTAGGTTTCTCATCACGTGACTCTCGTCAGAGGCAGCTGGGAGCCCCATGTTGCAATTCTGGGGCTTACATCTCCAGCTTTAGTTTCATCGCTGAACAATGATGGAGACTGAAAGTTTGTGATCCTGGGAACAGAGGACAAGTACCATCTTGGATCTAATCAGGACTAACACTGAATCCAACCTTCACCATCAAGGGTCTTCTTTTAAAAGAACTTCTTCCTGAAGTATAACAGGGCACAAATCCTAAGTGTACAATTTGCAGAATTATGGCAAAGTAAGCAGACCTGTGCGACCACTTCCCAGGTAAAAAGCTAGAACATCACTATTCCTGCCTTTCCAAGATTCTGGCTACCCTGTCACATAGCACCATTATATACCATATATCTGGTATACCATATATTATACCATATCATACCATATCACATAATATCTGGTATACCAGATATTATATATCTGTAATTCTATAAATTCATTGCATATAAACAAACCCTGTGGTATCTAATCCTTTGTGTCAGGCTTTTTTCCCTCAGCCTGAATTTGGTAAGATTTGCTTATATTTTTGTATGTGGCATGATTTCACTTGTTATTATTATTGCTGTGTGGTATTCCATGGTGTGAGTTTATCTGTTCTGTTGGTGGACATTGGACTTGTATCCAGTTTGAAGACATCAAGAATGATGGTGGGATAAATATCCTTCTAAAGACTTTTTCATGAGCCAATACTTACATTTCTGTTGAGCATACATCTAGGAATGAAACTGCTGGGCCGTAGGTTTGCGTGTGTTCAATATTAATGGATAATGCTAAACAGTTTTCCAAAGTGGCTGCACCCACTTTTGGTCCTACTGGCAGTATATAAGAATTCCAGTTTCAATTCGAGAATGATTAATCCTTTTAATTTTAGCCATGTTGGCAGGAAATAACCTCATTTTAATAATGTTTCTTTAGGCAGACGTTTTTGCCCTCTCAGCTAATTTTACATTCACTTATCATTGTTGCATATAAATGTCACCTCATCATAAATCATCTCATAAAATACATGTTCTAAAAGCTTAGTCTTCACAGGTTCCTGACTTTGCCACATTATCTTCCACATGGAAGAGTCATAATAATGATAAGTACATAAGATAAAATCTGTTGAAGGTTTATGACAGTCCAGATACTATATTCATTTATCTTAACATCATTTAATTAATTTAACCCTCATAACACCACTAGGAGAGAGGTTCTGGTATTATCCTCTTTTTACAGGGTTCAGCAATGAGGCCCAGAGAAATACACTCACTTGTCCAAAGTCACACACAACTGGTATAAGTCATAAACAGTCCAACCTCAGAGCCAGTGTGTAAAAATAGTTTACATCACTACATATCCACACATAGTAGAAAATCCAGCATCCCACCATTATCCCCAAGAATTCCAGGAGGCTTACATTTTTCTCCTATTCATTTTTTTCTCACGCTGCTGACTTTTGATATGCAATTATTGCCACTCTTATCTATCTGCCCTATTCTCTGGAAGGCTGGATGTGACCTGCAACATATTTTCCTCGATTTCCTTAAAATATCCCAATACAAGGAAATGCATGACATTCGTCGAAGACAGTTATGTCACATCACAACAAAGCAAATGATATAAAATGTAAGGCTTTCATGTTCTTAAAATCCTCCTGCCAGCCAGACTACTGAACAATTTGCCACTGGCCAGTTTCTTAGAGGGTCCTCTCACTGATACTGCTTTGTTTTTCCATTTCATTGTCTCTTTAATATTTCCTTTCATCTCTCCAAAGTAGAAATTCAACCCCAAAACGTGCATTTTAGAGCCTCTTGACCACTCATGGATTGCCCTAGAAAACTTTTAAAAACCTTCTTGCTCTGTTATGCAGAACTCTTTAGGTCTTGGGGCACCCGGGTGGCTCAGTTGGTTAAGCATCCAACTTCAGCTCAGGTCATGATCTTATGGTTCACAAGTTCAAGACCCACATCGGGCTCTGTGCTGACAGCTCAGAGCCTGGAGCCTGCTTCAGATTCTGTGTCTCCCTCGCTCCCTGCCCCTCCCCTGCTTACAGTCTGTCTTTCTCTCTCTCTCAAAAATAAACATTTAAAAACATTTTTTAAAAAGAACTCTGGAGTTCTTTTGTTCTTTTGATCTGATTTCTTGGGCCTTCAGTCGTTATCTTGGAGTCACTTCTTTCTCAACCAAAATGGATGATCATGGAGGTTTGCACTGTAACCTTTTCTAATAACCTGATAAAACTCTGAGCCATGGCCTCTTCATTCCAGTCTCTCTTCTGGCGAAAGAAAACTTGTATCTGTTAGGTGAAAATACTGCTGCAACAAACCAACCTCAAAATGCATAATGGCTCACTTACAAGAGTTTATTTCTTTCCCCTATCAAACCCATAATAGGTGTTCTGGAAAGGTGAGCGTCTCTCCTCCACAGGGTGATGCAGGGGCCTCCACTCCTTCCTTTCCATGGCTCTGCTTCCTTCAACACATAGCTTCTCAGATTTCTGTCCTTTTTCACATCAGCTTGGGAAGAATGAGCATATGGAGGACAAGAGCCAGGAGATTTGTATGAACTGCCTCTGACTGCTGGGCAGTCTGAGACATGCATTGTGGCTGTGAGCCCAGGAGGAAGAGTTGATGGGTCTGGTGACAGGTGAGCAGTGTCTGCCCCTGACAAGTGTGGAACTCTGTCCTCTCTTGTTATGAATTGAGCCACTTCTCCCACCCCTTCTACACCAAAGTGAATCTAACAAAAACAGTTTCTGTCATTTTGACATGTTTGTAAGCATGTCCAATTAAACACAAAGTAGGGACTGAGCCTATGAAATGGGTTTTGAGTGGCTTCAGATGCAATGGGACCAGGAAAGGAGGAGAAGCAAGAGGCCAAGGTTCATATGAATCAGAGAAAGGAAAGGAGGGGAGAGAAATAGTTTACCTGCATCACCGGTCCCAGGGTATTTCTTTGCCTTGATCATGTCTTTTATTTATAAATCCTTCATGTTCAAAGCCTCAACAAAGAATCCATACTTGGCAATTGTTTCCTGTGGGAAATAAAATAGGAAGGATGTGACTTCACAGATGGGGGAAATGGGAATTTCAAAGAGGCAGCAGTCACCAGTAAGCAATTCTGGGCAAGAATGTGGACTTCCTTGTTCATTTCATATAATAGCTAAACACTGCGTCTGTGTGTGTGTGTGTTCGGGGTGGGGGTGGGGGGTGTTTTGCTTGATTCCCCACCTCCCACTTTCTTCTCCATTGCTTAACCCCACCTCCATGCTCTTTGCCAAGAAAGTAGGTCGCTGTAGTCCAGAATTGACATTTTCCCATCATCTTCCAAAACTATTTTTATTTAGAACATGCTGGAAAACTAGCAAATTGTGTTCCAATTAAATTACTCTTTCTGTCTTTAACTGGTTGAAAACCTTTCCATCTTTTTCATTCCCATGTTTACTCTCAGGCAGTGAGTTCTCTGCTTTATGGATCTAACTACAGGGATTTATCTACAGACGTTCACTCTTCCTTAGATTATCAGAGGCAGGGTCAGTAAGTAGACACAAACAGGGTGTGACAGGTTTTTTACCTTTGGGTACTGTGATTTTGCCCCTCATTTGATAGTTGGCCTATTTATAGAGGTAGGGAAAATAAAGGGATAGACTTATTTTTTTTCATTTATTTTTTAATTTATATCCAAGTTAGCTAGCATGTAGTGCAATCATGATTTCAGGAGTAGATTCCAGTGATTCATCCCCTATGTATAACACCCAGTGCTCACCCCAGCAAGTGTGAAGATTTATTTTTTAAATAAACTCTATGCCCAACATGGGGCTTAAACTCATGACGCCCAGATCAAAAACTGCATGCTTTACCAATGGAATCAGCCAAGCACCCCACAAAGGGACAGTTTGAAGATTTTTAATTACATATTGATAAGAACAAATATTGCTGATGATATCAATATAACACAGACAAATATTTCTTTAACCATATATACTCCTAAGTGGAAGATATTTTGCCATGTTAAATAAAAAATGGGAAAATCTATGCGTAGTATCTTTGTGATGAAGAGACAACAACCATCTTGGAATTAGAGATTACTCTGCTGGTAAGTATTTTTCATTTGTATTTGAAAAGTAATTAGCTGAGCAAGTTACTTAACATTTCTGTGTCTTACTTTTTTATTGGTAAAACAGAAATAGTAATAGTAATGGTAATAATAATAATAATGATAATGATAATATCATTGACTTCTCTGATTATCTGGATGATTACATGAATTTATGAATGTAAAATGCTTAGCACAGTAGGCTCGTACAAACTACCTGTTCTACAAGGGGAAAAGTGATATCCTCAGCTAATGGATTATCATCTTGTTGACATGAACGCTTCCTCCCAACACCCACATGCACACACCTAACAGCAACACAGTCAAGGAATATTAGTGTGTGGTGTGTACTCTACCAAGCTTTTATAAACATGTACATGTTCATGTTCATATACTACCTATTTGTGTGCTTTATCTAGTAGAAATGAAAATGAGGTCTAATAACAATCCTGTTCTATAATTTGATTTTTTCCACTTTATGATTCTTGGTCTTTATTCTATTGTAAAGATCTATTTTAACATTTTGGCTTAGGATTCCATTGTATGAATGTGATGTTTACTTAACCAGTCTTCTACTGAAGGACATTTGGGTTCTTTTGAAATTTTCATTTTACCAGGGTGCCTGGGTAGCTCAGTCGGGTAAGTGTCTGACTCTTGATTTCGGCTGAGGTCATGATCTCGTATTTCTTGAGTTCAAGCCCTGTGTTGGGCTCTGCGCTGGCAGTGTGGAGTCTGCTTGGGATTCTCTCTCTCTCCCCATCTCTCTGCCCCTTCCCCATCTTTTCTCCTTCTCTCTCAAAAAATGAATAAACTTAAAATAAATAAATGACTGCTTTCTTATGCCACTAAACATTTTTTGTTTCATTTTACCAGTCAAAATAGTGAAAGTCCCACTTAGGATTATATCCACCTTTGAAATAGTCAAGGAAATATAATGAGGCAGGACTTCTACATTCCAAACTTTGTAAAGATCATGTGTTGTCATTGCAAAAGGCTCTGCTACAACCTGACTTGTTCAAGGTCCCATACTTAGTAAGTACTGAAATGAGACTCAAACCCAAGTCCCTTGCCTTTCAATACAATAGGTATCTTTGACAGAGGTGGAATATTGGTAAAGGTACTGGGCTTGGAAGAATTTGATTTTGATCTTAGAAACTAGGGGTCAGAGATACTAAGTGAATCACCCAGAACCTCACACCTGGTAAGTGATAGATGATAATAATCCTCTCCCTCACTAAACCCTAGTCATACTCCTCTGAGTTTTCATTGGGACTGGACCTCAACCTAAGTCTATAAAGACTTGAACAAAACACTAACATAGTTTCAACAGCTTCAAGACTGCATCCCTAGGATGACCCCAGCCCCCTTAAAGTGCCTGTCTGAGAAAACTCAAGGTTGACAAAAGAATTTAATGTGTTCCAGTCAGCACCTGAAGACCGTACCCCTGTCCCCCAGCCTCTGTGGCAGAGGAGGAGCCTAACTTCCCTAAGTGCTGCTTACCAAAGCAGATGGATTTCACATGGACCAACTCTCCCTTCCTTGTTTTTGTGATTTTTCACTTCCCTGACTCTGCTGAGCCACTGCTCACCCCCCTCCCTGTTCTCTCATTCTCCTTTTAAAACACCCAGTCACTCCTGTACAAATCAAAATTGAGTTCAGGTCATGCTGGACATTCCTACTACAATAGGCTATCATAATTAAAAGCTGTCCACACCCCTTCCACCAGTGTCTAGCTTTGTTTCTCTTTGACATGGAACAAAGCTCCGCTAGAACCCAGGTTGCCCTTCCTAATCTCGAGCTTTTCAACGAATCCCTGGATTTTTTTCTTTTGAGGTACCAAAACCAATCTGAAACACTGCTGTGATACTGAGTCCAGTGGCTCAGTCTGCTGGGAAATTCTGCTCCATTTTCTCTTTTTCTTTTCTGGAAAGTGAAAGTTTAGCTCTGTGACTGATAGTTTCTATTCCTTTTGGCAGCAAAAAGATGAGAGATTATGAGCAGCTTTTTTTTTTTTTTTTTAGTTTCTTTATTCTGAGAAAGAGAGAAAGCATGAGTGGGAGAGGAGTAGAGTGAGAGGGAGAAAGAGAGAGAATCCCAAGCTGGCTCTGCACTGTTAGCACAGAGACGGATGTGGGGCTCACACTCATGAACCGTGAGATCATGACCTGAGCTGAAGTCAGATGCTTAACCGACTGAGCCACCCAGGCTCTCCCCCTCCCTGCTTTTTAAAAATGAGCAGCTTTTAGTAGCCTTGCTGTGACACCTATCTAAATCTATCCGCCTTGGTCTGCCGGGTTTCCTGGACTCTCCACAATTATTTAATCTTTGGAACATTTCAATCAGCAGCTGTTTATCAAATGTATTTATTCATAGGTACTCATTAGACCTTTTTAAAAAACAGATATGTATCATATTAGGGGGGTTTTTTAGATAGAAAATTGAGAAATATGGAGCAGAGGATAATTTTGATGCAGAAGAAGAAAGGAATTTGAATTTTGGGATACAAGAAGGAATGGCATGCAGAGTCAATATTATTGATCAGTCGCCTAAGTAAAAGGATTGTCAAAATGGCAAAGGAAGTTTCTTTTTTGCTTTTGTTTTTCTTTTTTAAATATAACCACCTACTGAGGTATAATTCATATACCATATAAACCACCAATTTAGAGTATACACTTCTAAGGTTTTTAGTATTTCTCAGAGTAGTACAACTGTCACCACAAAAAATGTTAGAACATTTTCATCAACCCCAGAAAGACATGTTTCACCCATTAGCATTTACTCCCCATTTTCCCCAATGCCCTCCAGTCTCAGGAAACCGCTAACCCACTCTCTGTTACTATAGATTTGCAGCAAAGGAGGGTTTGTTTTGTTTTTACCACTTAACCATTTTTAACTGCAGAGTTTAGTACCATTAACACATTCACTAATCTGGTCTTACAACCGTCATGACCATTCATCCTCAGAACTTTCTTTATCTTCCAAAACTGACTCTCTGTACTCATTGAACAATAGGTCCCCATTCCCCTGCCCCCCCTCTCATCCCTGCAACGACCATCCGACTTTTTCTCTGTGAATTTGACTATTTTAGGTACATGATGTAAGTGGAATCATACAATGTTTGTTCTCTTGTGACTGGCTTATTTCACTTAGCATGCTGTCTTCAAGGTTCATTCATGTTATGGCATGTATCAGACTTTTTCTCCTTTTTAAGGTTGGATACTACTCTCTTGTGTGTGAGACCACGTTTTGTTTATCCATTCATCTGTCAAGAGATATTTGAGTTGCTTCCATCTTTTGGCTACTGTGAATAGTGCTGCTATGAATATGGGTATTCAAATATCTGTTTGAGATCCTGCTTTTAATTCTTTGGTGTAGATACCCAGAAATGGAATTGCTGGAGTATATGATAATTCTATGTTTAGTTTTCTGAGGAACTGCCATACTGTTTTTCAGGGAGGCTGTACCATTTTACATTCCCACTAACAACGCAAAAGGGTTCCAATTTCTCTACATATCTACTAAGAGTTATTACTTTTTTTTTCATAATAGCCATCCTAACAGGTATGAAAGAATATCGCTTTATGGTTTTGATCTGCATTTCCCTAATGATTAATGATGTTTTCATGGTCTTCTTGGTCATCTCTATATCTTCTTTGGAGAAACGTCTATTTAAGTCCCTTACCCATATTCATTTTTTGTTTGTTTGTTTGTATGTTTTTTCCTTCACCCATTTTGAATTGTGCTGTTTGGTTTTTGTTGTTGAGTTGTAGGAATTCTTTATATTCTGGATATTAACACCTTATCTGACATATGGTTTGCAAATATTTTCTCCCATTCCATAGATTGCCTTTTTACTCTGTTGATAGAGTCCTTTAACACACAGAAGTTTTAAATTTTGAAATTAAAAATAGAGTTGTGGGTCACCTGGTGGCTCAGTCAGTTAAGCATCCGAGTCTTGATCTCAGCTCAGGTCTTGATCTCAGGGTCATGCATTCAAGCACAGCAGTGGGCTCCCTGACAAGTGCTATATGATCCAGTAATTCTGCTACTGGTATTCATCCAAAGAATATGAAAACACTAACTGAAAAATACATATGCACCCCTGTGTTTATTGCAGCATTATTTACAATAGTTACGGGAGCACCCAGTGACCATCAATAGATGAATGGATAAAGATGTGGTATATATATATATATATATATATATATATATATATATATATATTCAATGGAATATTACTCAGCCTTAAAAAAGAATGGGATCTTGATATTTGCAACAACATGGATGGAACTAGAGAGTATAATGCTAAGCAAAATAAGTCAGAGAAAGGCAAATAACATATGATTTCACTCATGTGTGGAATTCAAGAAAACAAATGAACAAAGATAAAAAGAGACAAAAAAAATAGACTCTTAGCTATAGAGAACAAACTGTTACCAGAGGGGAGGTGGGTGGGGGGTGGGTGAAAACAAGCGAAGGAGATTAAGCTTATATTGATCATGATGAGCACTGGGTAATGTATAGAATTCTCAAATCACCATATTGTACACTTGAAACTAATATAACACAGCATGTTAACTATACTGTAATTAAAACAATAAAAAAGTAAGTTTTAAATTTTAATATACTCCAATTTATTTTTTTTTCTTTCATTGCTTGTGCTTTTAGTGTCACATCCAAGAAATCATTGCCAGAAACAATGTCATGAAGAGTTTTGCCTGTTTTAAGAGTTTTATGGTTGTAGCTCTTACGTTTAGGTCTTTGATCCATTTTGAATTGATTTTTGTATATGGTATAAGGTAATGATCCAACTTCATTTTTTTGCGTGTGGATATCCAGGTTTAGTGACACCATTTATTGAAAGCAAACTAAGTTCTTAAAAGAAAATGTTTTATTTTGGGTTCCTCCGAAGCAGCGCCTGTGACAAGAACGTACCAACAGCTTATTTAGAAGATGATTTCAGGGGCACCTGGGTGGCTCAGTCAGTTAAGTGGCCGACTTTGGCTCAGGTCATGATCTTGCGGTCCATGAGTTTGAGCCTAGCATCAGAGCCTGCTTTGGATTCTGTCGTCTCTCTCTCTGTCTCTCTGCCCCTCCCCAGCTGTCACTCTGTCTCTTTCTCTCTCTCTCAAAAATAAATAAATGTTAAAAAAAGTTTTTTAGAACGTGATTTCAGGAAGAAGGAGTGAGGGAAAAGGGGCAATTGACATAGAAAAGGATAAAAATCTAGTAAAAACGTGTATTATGGAGGCTACTGCCATTATTGATAGAAGTTCAGTTCTGTCAGGACATCTGAAAACTTTCTGGAATGTTTCCCAAAATGACCCCTCCGAACAAAAGGAAAATGAGGCACCTACTCCTAATTTCTGTCTCTACTGTCTGAGGATTACCTCTAGCTGGAAGGGAGACGGTCCCTGGCAGCTCCAAAGGGTGCTTGTGTGTGTGGCGTTGCTTGCCTGCTAGACTTTGAAGAAAATTTTACATGTGGTACCCACCGGGAGACATTGGCTATAATGCTTCAGCTTTCAAAGACCTATGCTCATGTGCTTAACAGCTCACACGTCAGATGCGGGCCGAAGAACGGGATGCAAGCCACTGAAAGTGTCTGCTAAAATTAGTAACCAAGAAATAAATAATGTCTGCCTCAACATCTACCAGAGGGCCAGCCGTAGGTCCAGGCCTATGTCTGAGGTTCACTGCAGCCGTAGGAAGCAAAACACTTAATTCTTTCATCAAGCACCTCTGATACAGAAGGATATGTTTGGCAAGTTAGGAAAATGAACCAGCTGATCCTTAAGAACCTAGAGTTTAATAGATATAGCAGCTATGCAAATCACACATATAAATGAAAAGAAATTATCAGTGCTGTGTAGGAGATGTGTGGGAGGGGGAGGAAGTTTCTAGTAATGGGTAATAAAGGCCTCATGAATAAAGGGTGCATATGAACAGTTCCTGAAAAATGATGTTTATTCATTCTATATGTGTGTGTATTAATAAATTTATTTTACTTTTCTAAGTTTATTCATTTATTTTGAAAGAGAGCACAAGTTGGGGAGGGACAGAATGACAGGCATAGAGAGAATCCCAAGCAGGCTCGGCGTTGTCAGCACAGAACCTGATGTAGGGCTCAAATTTACGAACTGTGAGGTCATAGCTTGAGCTGAAGTTGGATGTTTAACCAACTGAGCCGCCCAGGCATCCCCCAAAATATATTCATTGACAGCCTTTTATTTGACACTTTACTAGGTGCTAGGGAGTCTGTAGCAAGCAAACAGAAATAGTCCCTCCTCAACTCACACTCTAATGGAGAGACACGGACAGTGAGTTATCAATTAGATAAGCAAGATACCATCGGAGTCTGTTAAATGCAGTCAAGAAAACAAACCAGGACAATTGGGTTAGGGTGCTGAGATAGCATGGGGTAACTGCAGACAGGGGTGGTCAAGAAATTCTCTAAGAAGAAAACATTAAAGCTGAGACCTAAATGATGAAGGCATCAGCTCCAAAACAATCAGAGGAAACTTCCAGAGTAAGGGAAAACGCAAAGGCCAGAAGCAGGAAGAGTTTAGCATGTTTACGAAATGGAAATAAGGTCAGGGATTCAGGAGAGTAAGGGCCAAGGCATAGAATGGTATAAAATGAAGTCAGATGGATGAGCACAGGCCAGGTCACGCAGGACCCAGCAGGCAGCGCGAAGCCTTTGGACCAAATCCATATGCTTGAAAAATCACAGGAGAGTTTCAAGCCAGGGAATGAACTAATGTGATTTATATTTTTAAAAGATCATTCTGATTGCCGTGTCATAAACAGAGCGTGTGGGACAGGAGTAGAAGCACCACACCCAGTCCAGAGACTCTTGTTGGGACACCCAGGATGGACTTGGGTATAGCTTAGTCCTGGCTGGTAGCAGTAGAAACAGAGAGGAGGGAAAGTCTGGGATTCAGTTTTGGGGGTGGACTTGAACGCTATCTTGGTTGTGCTCAGATGATCGCTGGGAACATGGACAGAAATACCAAGGTCATGGGGCGCCTGGGTGGCTCAGTCAGTTAAGCGTCCGACTTCGGCTCAGATCATGATCTCACAGCGTGTGAGTTTGAGCCCGACATTGGGTTCTGTGCTGACAGCTCAGAGCCTGGAGCCTGCTTCAGATTCTGTGTCTCCCTCTCTCTCTGCCCCTCCCCTGCTCATGCTCTGTCTCTCTCTGTCTCAAAAATAAATAAAAACATTAAAAAAAATTTTTTTTTAAAGAAATACCAAGGTCAGGCAAGAAAAAGTCTGATAAAGAAATTGGACCTCTAACTCCATGAACAACTTAAGGGGCCTGTTGATAAATAATGGTGGAGATGTGGCATTGAAAAAGATCAAGAACTTTGAACACCAGGCAAAAGAATCAGACGTCATTCTGTAGGCAATGGGAAGTAACTGAAGGTTGTTTTTTTTTTTTTTTTAAAGAAAAGAGTGACAAGAACCAAGCTGTGTTCCTAGGCCTTGTTGTTATTGGGTCAAATAGTGCACAGAGATAACAACAATCACAACAACTGTGTGTGTGTGTTTGAGTAGGGAACATAAGAGCCATTTGGACAGTATAAAGTCAGCAGACTTCTTTAGAGGTTAATTTACTTCTCTGTTTATGGATGTTGCTATGGTGACACAAAACGCTAGCCAGAAGGACAGAACAGTGGACTGTCTCTGCAGTTAATAATCTGATTTTATGTAAGACATCGAGAAAGTATGCAGTAACTCAGGCCCTTTGCTGCGAGCATTAAGAGAAACCAGATGAAACTGTGCTCACCTCCTTCCAGGAGGTGCCCCTCCTTGGGTACAGGGTTTCAGGCCCAGCTGTCCTGGCACTACTCTGCCTGACATTTGGAGGAACCCATCCTGCATTCTGCCCCATCTCTCCCCATTCCTCTCCCAAACCAGAAATTTGCAAGCAGCCCACAAAGTGAAATAAAACCCCAAGGAAATGGAAAAGGAATTCTGCCTATAAAAGGGGGTTTGCAGAGGGAAGCCAGTTTCATTGGTGGATGCAAACTGCTCCCTCCTGGAGGATTCCTTGATATGGACCTGAGCTCGGGTTCTTGGAGAAGCTGTAGATTATTATTTAGATTTGGATTTTTCCACTTTATTTCAGGAAGTCAGTGTTTAGAAGCTGGTGGTCAAGGTATTTTTTTCCCCCTAAGTAGAAACACATTCTTTCTGTTGTTGTTTAGAATAAAATCAGGAATTTTCCCCTTTTCCTCAGTTTCATAGTCAAGTTATGTTCTTGAACTGGATTTTTGGTGTGAGCAGTAAGAAACAACAAGCCAAACAAAAACGTAAAGGAGATCCCTCGTGATTCTGAATTCTAAACCTTGAGTATTCTAGAGTTTTGAAAATGTTTTTATTCATTGCACAAATTTTGAGCACCTTTTATATGTCCCACACTGTAGCATAGTGAGAAGATGGCCTTTTTTCTAAGTGTCACCATAGCAGTGCTGATAATGAGTAGCTTTTCATCTTTGCCCTGTGAATGCCATCGTGCTCAGTCTGTTCCATGTAGAGCCTCCCTTATACTTCCTAGCAATTGTACAGAGTCAGTATTAGTATTATCCTAATTTCATAAGTGAAGAAGCTGGGGCTTCATTGTTTGACATGGAAATGCACTGAGTATTTTCGTGTTTCGTGTGGTGTGATTTGAGGAATTAAAAGAAGGACGACGGGCACTCTGAAAGAGCAGAGGCTAGACACTGTGCTCCTTAGAGTTAAGGGGGAGATCAAAATTATTAGTCCTTAATATCTTCGACCAAATATCTAAAATACTTCCCAGCTGGGATGTTGTGATTTATAAGAAAAATATACATTTGTTCTTCCTCCACGGTTCCCGGCTCACAGCTCCCCACACCTTTGGAATTTCCTAAATGCTGAGAGCAATGCATCTTTTGTTATGTTAATGAGACAACTCTTGGAAAGAGCCTAAGGGTGGGGGCTGGTTGCTGGTGGAGCCACGCTTGTGATTTGGGGTTGGAACTTGTAGTCCTATTCTCTGACCTCCAGGAATGAGAGAGGATCTGGAGATTGAGCTCAATTGCCAACGGCCAGGGATATAATCAATCATACCTGTGTAATGAAACCTCCATAAAAACCCAGAAGGACAGGGTGTGGAGTTTCTGGGTTGGTGACCGCGTGGAAATACACAGAGCAAGCCACATTCAAGAGAGCACGGAAGCTCCATGCTTTTTCCCCATCCATCCCCTTATACATCTCTTCCATCTGGCTGTTTCTGCGTTAATATCCTTTCATAATAAACCAGTGATCTAGTGGGTAAGTGGGACTTTTGAATTCTGTGAGCTGCTATAGCAAATTAACCAAACCCAGGAAGAGAGCTGTGGGATCTTGAACCTATAGCCAGTGGGTCAGAAGCATAGGTGTCAGGCTGGGGCTTGCAACTGGCATCTCAAGCATGTGTGTGAGGGTGCTTTCGTAGGACTGAGCTCTTCGTCTGTAGGATGAGAAGCTCTCTCTAGATAGATGGTGCCAGAATTGAGGTGAATTGTTAGTATAGCAGGATTCTCGCACAGAGAAAAGGGACATCGAGGCTTTCTCTGTCTAGGAAGCAACTTTATTTGTCGTGCCAGCGCGGGCTCAGTGGGTTCTGACCCAAAAAACTGAGCCCTGAGTGCAGTGGGGTGTAGCCTTTTAGGCAATTTCTACTTCTTTGTCTCCCATATATGGTGACACATAATCTGATTGGACACAGTCCAAGTTACAGAGTCAGGTCAAAACTGTGCATATGTGTATAGGAACCAATAGGGCCATGTTGCCTTCCTTTGTTCTGAGGAGGCCTCCACCACACTCCTTAGGGAGGAGCTCCACCTCTACCACAGAGAATACCCAGCCTGTGTCTAGAGCTTTGTGTGGTGGTGTAGGGAAAAAAACCCCTCCCCATATTGGAATTGGTACCAGAACCCCTATACCGGCATGGCAGGTAGCTGAGAACCATTCCGGTTGAGAATGAAACAGGTATAAAGGCCAAAGGCAGGCCAGCCCAAGATGGGCCACTTTGGGATATTATTTTATTTTTATTTTTACTTATTTTGGGGGGGGAATACTATTTTAAATAAAGGTTACTTACAAGACAGACTGCAAGAAAAACACTCTGACCCTCCTCTGTCCTGCTGAAAGCAGAAAACAAATCTCCCATGTGAAACATCCTCAACCAGTCTTGGGAGGTAAAGAGGCAATCTTATCCCCCAAAATGGGAAATTTAGAGCAGAGAAGGCTATATAAACCACCTTTGTTACTTGTACTAATTTACTACCCCAGCCCAACTTCTGTTTAGAATTCCTTACTAACTGAAGCTCCCAAAATTAAGGTTTGTTTTTTTTTTTTGCCTTGTTAATTCCTCACAAATGTATTGTCTCTTTGTCTAAAAAGTGTAAAAACTGCCTGCCTCGTCATTTCTTTGGCTCTCATGCCATTATTGGGCATCTGATGACACGTAATAAAACTTTGTTTTTTTTCTCCTGTTAATGTATCTAATGTAAATTTAATCCATAATTCATCTGGAAGACCTTGAAAGGTAGAGGAAGAATGTTTCCTCCCCTTCACATGTCTCCCTCAGTGTTCCACCCTGAACACTCCATTCTCATACTGTGCTTTATTAAAAAATGCTATCTCAACAATTACCAGATTTCCGCCCCATCCCCGGCCCCCCAGCTCAGTCTTCTCTCATCAATTCCCTACTCTTTCTGTGATTGCATTCTCTCAGGTTCATTATGATATTGTCAAGGTCCTTGCTAATATTGATTTATCTTATTCAATACGCATAAAGTGTTCCTTTCCCGTAACAGAGGATTTCAAGAATTGTTCCCAGTACGGTGCAAAGTGAGTTAAGTTCAAATCTCATAGCCTTGATAATTTGTATGTAATAGAATAAGAGCTCCCCTCCTCCTAGTCTGTGATGACCTCATAAAATCACAATATCTATAGCATATGCTAGAAAAAATTGACTCAAAATGATAAACCGAAACAATAAAAAGAGTGAATTCAGGCAGTAAAAAGGAGGAAAAAACCCTCAGTTTGACACACATAAAAAAAAAAAAAAAAAAAAAGAGGGGTGCCTGGGTGGCTTAGTTGATTAACGTCCAATTTCAGCTCAGGTCATGATCTCGCGGTCTGAGGGTTTGAGCCCCGCATCGGGCTCTGAGCTGACAGCTCAGGGCCTGGAGCCGGTTTCACATTCTGTGTCTCCCTCTCTCTCTCTGCCCCTCACCCACTCATGCTCTATCTCTGTCTTGCAAAAATGAATAAATGTTAAAAAAAATTCTTTTTAAAGAAAAAGAGTGAATTCACTGAAAATGAGCCATGATGAGTTCTTACAAAAATTCCTTCAAATAGTGATAGGACAAATACCAGGTGCTCCAGGTTAATCTTCCAATAGTAAAGAAGAACGTTACAAATCACAATAGTAAGAACTACTCAGCTGTCCTCCCTTACAATCAAACATGAGGGGCCTTAAAATGAACATCTGCAAAAATATATGCATGGCAAGAAGTAGAATGCTCATTTGCAAACAAGAGTGCAAAGTAATATACTGATCGTTTTAAGGTGTTCATTTTATAGTTCTTTCCTGCCTGGGTGTAAGACCTTGGAGAGTGTCTGAAAATTTTCCATCATGCCAGATAAAAGGTAGACTTGGTGGTGAAGTCCTGAGTGGTGTTCACTGACTTATTCAAGAGCAAGGTGTAGCAAGGTTGTCTTCAGGAGTATTAACAAGGCTCAACCTAAATCCCTTTTCTTTGGGGAGGATTTCCCCAACACTTTAGACTGGACCACATCTTTTGATATATCCACACTCTGACCCTATGACTTTCAGCCACAGCATTTGTCACAAATGTAATTTCAACACATATACGGGTAATAATTCGTGTAAATGAGTGCCTTCCTCATTAGAACAGAGTTCCATTAGATGGTATTTGTCCTATCACCTTTTGAAAGAATCCAAATGTTTATGTCAAAGCTGAATATATATGAGGAATTCAATTCATTTTGTTGAATGGATCTAAGGAAAAAATTTACTCAAAGTGATAAACCAAAACAATAAAAAGAGAGAATTCAGGCAGTAAACAGGAGGAAAAAACCCTCAGTTTGACACGCATTTCAAAAAGAAAGGAGAGAGAGAGAGAATTCATTGAAAATGAACCAAGACGAGTTCTTACCAAAATTTTGATATTAAAAGAATGGTCCTCCATGAAAGCACCTATACTTTGAGTTATATTGAGAAAGTTTTCAATATGTGATGATATACAAGCCCCTGTGTATTCAGTCATGCCTTTATAAGGTTTTGTATTTTGTTGTGATTCAATCTACATATACTTGGAAAATAACGGAGTTTTTGTATGCGGTACGTGATTCATTCCATCTGCAGACAACACTACATTCAACTGCACACATTTGGTGTTTTCTTCCACAGTTCCGTGAATACCAGGGGCTTGTCACCCACAATCTGGGAGCTACTAGGCTGCTGAATCATATCCCCAAATTGCTCCCTATCCTAAAATTCTGAGGTTTGTATGCTCAATGTTTGGGAATAAGGTAAATAAGCAAAACTGATTCTTAATAATTAGCACAAAACCCTCCCCAAATCTCAATGTTTTCCAGGCTTCGGCATTGCACAGTAAAGATGGCATCATGTACACTTTTGAGGTTTATTTGAGGCAACATAGGTATCTATTCAGAAGCCAGTACGAGTGAGAGAGTAAATACCCTCACCTCTACCTGTGTCTCCTCTTGCTGTCTAGTTTCTTGTTGCTTCCCACCTGCCGAACCCAACAGAATCCAGTGGGCAAGGGGGTCTGGACAATACATTTCAAAGGCATGAGCATTTTGGGGTTTCTTGTCCAAGATGGTGATATAGGAAGACCCTGAACTCACCTGCTCCACAGAACACACCAAATTATACCTATTTATAGAACACTTCCTCCTGAAGAAGAACTGAGGGCCAACTGAACAGATTGCGAACAACCAAAGATAGAAAGAACAGCAAAAGAGAACAGCAAGAGAGAGGGAAACAGACATAAGCATCGCAAGGCACAGTCTAGCTCGGAGAAGGACCTAGATTTGATCTAGGGGGTCAAATGTTGGGTAACTAGCTGTGGGAAAAAAAGAAATTCATTGTGGTCCTTGTCCTGGTTTCCTAGCACAAAGCTCCTTAAACCCTTGTAATTTCCAAAGTGAATCTTCCGTTATTGGTTACAAGGCCTTTCAATCACACCTAAGTTTATGCCAATGGAGTGACTTAGGGTGAGGTCCTCATGTAGGCTCAGGATGGGCTGGCCAGAAAGGACAAGTAAATCAGAGGGGTAGTAGAGGAGATGAACATTTCAGAAAAACTCCTCACCAGCAAGATTTGATGTACTTCCAAGTAGAGGAGCACATGGAGGTTTTGAAGAGGGGCTTTGCCCAGAGAGGGTGTGGAAGCCCTGTATCTCTTCCACAGACTTGGCCCTACGGGACTCTTCCATCTGGCTGATAGAGCTATATTCTATTATACTTGTATAATAATTTTCCTGAGTTACATCCTTTTATACTAAACTAGTAATCTAGTAAGTAAATGTGTTCCTGAGTCCTGTGAGCGTCTCTAGTAAATTAATGGAAGCCGAGGAGGAAATAGTAGGAGCCACCAACTTATAGCAAGTCAATCAGAAGTAGAAGTGACAGGGACTCCTGGGTGGCTCGATCGGTTAAGCTCTTGATTTCGACTCAGGTCATGATCCTAGGGTCATGGGATTAAGCCTCGAGAGGGGCTCCATGGTGAGCCAGGAGCCTGCTTCAGAGCCTCTCTCTCTTTCCCTCTGTCCTTCCCCACCACTTGCCCCCCAAATAAATAAGTTAAATGAGTAGAAGTGACAAACTAGGACTTACAAATGGCATCTGATGGTGGGGAGGGCTTCCTTGTTGGATTGGGTCCTTAACCTGTGGGATCTGATGCTATCTCGAATCGTGAGACACCTAGCTAGTGTTGCAGAATTGCTTGATGTGTGAAAAATTCACGCATCTGGTGTCACAAATGACAGTGTTGCAGTAGAGAACTGAGAGTAGATAAGACACACAGACGTGTTTTTCCCTAGACTAGCCCAATGGGGAAACTAATGCATTTAAAGCACTCATGAAATTCACAAAGCCAAGGATTGGGAAGCTGACAATGGGATGAAATAGAGGAAAAGAGCAGTTAAGGTACTCACCCAAACTTGAACAGCTGGTCAGAAGCAGAACTACATCTTTGCTTAAGGGTCTGAACTTCGTCTGGTGTCTTTGTTGTTTATGCTTTCTACCTTCCCCACTTCCCACAAACACAAGATATCAGTCAATCTAGAGTCTAGAGTGCTATGGCTGAACAATGTGGGTGGTTTGTGTTCTGTTTCTTTTCTGTTTATTGGGGGATTTTGTCTCTATTTATAAAATATTACCTCTCTCTGTGTATAATATTTGTTGTTGTTGTTAAAGTGCCCAGAATGTTTCAGGCCCTCTGTGTAGATGAGTTATGGCTAACGAGATGCCTGATTATGCACGCTGTTGGGGAGAAGAGCTGGTGCTTATAAACCCACACAGGGCTGATCGGTGGGGGCTGGAAGAAGGAGCCCCTTCTTGGCAGGGAATGGAACGCCTGATGTATGATTGTGTGAGCCCTGGTGTCTACCCCAGAAAATTTCAGCAGTGACATTCCAGTCTCTGTTATGCCAATTCATGGTTTCCTGTATATTACTTTTCTTACCACTTGGGTGACCAGATTCAGTGAAGATCATCAAGAAAACCTAACTTTCAAAAATGAATAGGTGTTTTCTCAAGAAAACTCAAAAAGTAACAGACAAAATTGTCCATAATCCCATCACCAGAGAGAACATTTTCTTCTAAATCCTTCTAGTCTTTATTTTCTGTATGGATATACATGCCTATTTATATAAAATTCATTTTAAAATGGAATTATTCCATACACACTGCTTTGTAGCTTACTTTTTAATCCCATATGGTGTCTTAACGACATAAATTTTTCAAATTTCATACAGAACTTTTCTCAGCTATTTTATATCCACAGAATGCTATAGCTAGAAATGAATGCCCCCAGTTAGAGTAAGTGATATGGGGAAAGGCCAGCTTTCCAAACTGAAGTAGGCATATGACTCACCTGGGGATCTTGTTAAAATGCAGATTCTGATTCAGGAGGTCGGGCATAGGACTTGAGGTTCTAGATTTCTAATAGGCTCCCTGTTGACACTGATGTAGCTGTCTGTGGTCTGCACTTTGAGGAACACACAGGTGTGATGGAAAAAACTCCAATCTAGGAGTCAAAAACATTGTCTCCAAATTTTGCTCATGAATTTTGGATAAGTTTCTAAACCTCTTAACTTTAGTTAACTCTCTCCTCTTTTTATTTTTAAGTAGGCTTCACACCCAGCGTGAAGCCCAATGCAGGGCTTGAACTCACTACTGTGAGATCATGACCTGAGCCAAAATCAATAGTTGAATGCTTAACCAACTAAGCCACCCAGGCACCCTATAGATCGTATAAAGTTTTCATTTCATAACAACCTGAAAATGCTTAGCAGAAAATATGGATTTAGTTGTACAGATTAATTACATGTGTGTATAGTTTTATGAAAGGAGGGGTACCTGGGTGGTTCAGTCAATTAAATGTCTGACTCTTGTTTCCGATCAGGTCATGATCTCATGGTTCGTAAGTTCGAGTCCTGCGTTGGGCCTGGAGCCTTCTTCAGATTCTTTGTCTCCTTTTCCCTCTACCCTCACCCCACTCACACTCTGTCTCTCTCCCTCTCTCTGTCTCTCTCCCTCTCTCAAAATTAATAGGGGCGCCTGGGTGGCTGAGTCAGTTAAGCGTTTGACTTCAGCTCAGGTCATAATCTCGTGGTACATAGATTCAAGCCCCAAGTCTGCCTCTGTGCTGACAGCTCAGAGCCTGGAGCCTGCTTGGGATTCTGTGTCTCCCTCTCTCTCTACCCCTCCCCCACTCACACTCTGTCTGTCTCTCTCAAAAATAAATAAACATTAAAAAAAAAAAAAGAAAGTATTGTCAGACTCAGATCATCATAGAAAAGCTAGTTGAAGGAGAAACACAACTTTCTTTTCTCATATCCCCTATTCCCCACCTCCCACTGCACCAAAAGAACAAAATCGGCCATCAAAATAGAAAAGAAGGTTCATTAAATGGCTTCTTGTGCTCAGAGAAGTCCAAGACACTGAATTTTGAGAGAAAAATTGATCCATTTTGACTTTTTTTAAGTTTCATTTATTTATTTTGAGAGAGAGCACATGTGCACAAGAGCAGGGATGGGCAGAGAGAGAGAGGAGGAAAGAGAGGAATCCCAGGTTCCATGTTGTCAGCTACAGAGCCAGATGTGTGGCTCGAACCCACAAACTGCAAGACCATGACCTGAGCTGAAATCAAGAGTCCAACACTCAACTGACTGAGCCACCCAGGTGCCCCCCCATTGTTACTTTTTTAAGTATTCAGTAAAAAAGGGATCTATAACCCAATGTGACCAGATGCCCCAGCAAAGCCTCTATTCACCCATCAGCAACTTGCAGTTTCATTCATTTCTCTTACAAATATACTAACATCACAAATAGATATACAAAACTACATAGAAGCCACTTTTCCTATTTATTCTTTTTCTATGTTTTCTGTCTAGGTGCCAGGCATTTTCTTCCTCTTCCCCAAATCTCCTCTTCCATGGCCTCCCCATCTTGATGACTTCAACTTCCCTTCTCTCCAAGACCATCCCCTATGGACCCTCCATATCCCTTTCCTTATGAGGTTCTTGGCTTCTCCTGTTTTTTTTTAACTTTATATGCATTTCTCTGCTCAATAAATGGCACCTCTCCAGGAGTCTAGTGGGACCTTGTGTTTTTCTTGCCATAATCATTATATTTGATGTTTTTTTAATCTTCAAAAGCAGAAGAATATAGAATTAGACTTTGTCTTTTCTTCTATGGAATTTTCCAGCTGTATCAGTTTATAATTCCTGATAATTTTTTTAAACCATGAGGACAGACTCTAGCTTGCCTTATAAAGGTAGAAGCAGAGGGAGCCAGGTCTGTCCTGGGAGAAAGGACTTGCTCCGCCTATGAGAAGGGTTATCAGTAGGTCATCTAGCTTTGTGAGGAGGAGTAGATGCCAGGCTCAGTAAGTCTGGTTTCCGCCTGTGTCCCAGGAATTTCTTTTTATGAAAACTCAAAGAGCTAATTCTTAGGTGCTGTTGGATTCTGGACTCCTGTGATTAAATTCTCAAGGCCTCCTACTGAGATTAAAATTGGAGGATTAGGTCCTCTTGAAATACCACCCTGGGTGGGCTCAGTTTGTGGATAGTTATAGCTAGATGAAGAAAAAGAGTGAACTAAAATAGTTTTATTAATTCTCCAAATCAGGCCAAGATAAAATTTCTGAGGCTTACATGTCCAGATCTTAATAAGCAAGTGCTGTCTTTTGGTTGAATTTAAGTAGCTGTATCTAATTTACTCTGTTGTAATTTCCTTGTTTATTCCCTTGGAGCCTAACATACTCTCAGGCTTCTTAGCACGAGCATTGCAAACCTTTCCCTTCAAACCCATAGTAGTGGGGGGAGGGGCAGAGGAAGGATGGCTTCTTTGCTGTGACCTGGTAATTTTTTTCTCAGATTCCTGAGAATCTGAGCAGTGGAGAAAAGGCAGGGGTGGGGGTGGGTAGGGCTAATTTAAATACATATGAGATTGCTCAAATCCTTTTTAGAATATTGGGTATATAAATATATATGTATATATATTTTTAATGTTTTTTCATCTTTGAGATAGCATGAGTGGGGGAGGGGCAGAAAGAGGGGAACAGAAGAACTGAAGCAGACTCTGTGCTGATAGCAGTGAGGCGGCTCGAACTCATGAACTGTGAGATCAAGACCTGAGCTGAATGCAGACGCTCAAATGACTGAGCCACCTCGGCGCCTGGGATATATTTTTGATATAGAGTTTACTTTTATGGAAGGGAGGTAATTCAGGAGTGAAAAGAGAATGAAGGGGAGCAAAATAAACCACTTCAAATATGCCTCTTTGGCATATTGATTTTATTGAGCTGTTTTTGAGAGGTTGCATAGAAGAATGTGAAAACCATATAGAAGTTACCCTTTTGTAAGACACTTTTACATTTATAAGGGAAGTCTGTATTTGTAAGGGTGTCTCCCTCTCTGTGCCAAGAAGGGGGTGATGACCAAATCTCTATGACCTCTCATCAGTAGACAAGGCATGGCTTTAAATCTGCATAATAACCACACCCATGCTTGCTGTGCTTTACTTGAAAACTTCCCATAACTAGCCTCCCCACCCTTTATCTCCAAAGTGAAGCATCTTTCTTTTGTCTTTAGCTGGAGGTATTTAATTCTGGCACATTACTCAGTTTTACTGGGTATCTCCCAAGTAGACAGAAGGTACACATGTAACTAAACTGCTTGCTTTTCTCCTGTCAATCTTTTATGATGGGGGGTAGGGGTAAGGGTGGGGTCTTAGCTGAGAACCTAGAATGGTAGGTGGGAAAAATTTCCCCTCCCTTATAGCAGGAGCAATGGAGGGAAGAAGACCATGAAGATATTTTTATATATTTTGGAGAATAACAAGATAATTAGGAACTAGATTAAGAAGATTGAATTTAGAGAAAATGAAAGTCTGAGCTAAAATGATGGAGGTTGGATGATATTTAGGGCATGTGAGGATAATAGCCTGGACTCAGTTTGATGATAATCCACACAGGGTTCTAAGTTGTTCCCATCTTGGAAGGAAGCATCTCACCCACTGGTAACATCTTATATTTGTAAAGTGGTTTCCATTTATGGAGTACTTGTTAAGCGGATAGTAATGTTTCTTAGGTGTGCAGGGCAAGCGCATTACAATCCCCATCTGGTAGCTCCTCTTGGTTACACAGAATTGGATGAAGGGAGGTACAAGTGGAAGCACTGTGAGACACAGGTTTTCCTACTTGGTCTACCGCATTCCTGCCCAGAGAAGTCTGGACCTCAACATTTTCCACCTGCAGAAACAATAGTTGGTGCTCATTTTTTAATGTGCAGTTCCGAGTTCTCTCTGCTGGAGGCCACAGAAGTATGTTTATACTTCTGTAAATTAGGAGGAGGTCAGTCTTCAGGGGGTGCAAGGGATAGTTGTGAATTTTGGTATACAAAGAGTTGCAACAATCACCCCTTCTCTTCCCTGGAGATGATTGTAATTCTCATGAATAGCTCAAAACATAATGCCTCCACCAGCATCTCTATTTATTATATATTAGACTGGATTTTTAAGCACTATCTGCTTCTTTTTAAAAATTGTATGTGGTCTATGGCTAAAACAAGGAGGAGAGTTCAGGGCTCTTGGGTTAGAATGGAGAAGGAAAGAAAATCATGCATCCTCCATGGTTTTGATGGTAGTGATTCTGCTTCCTATGACAAGCAAAATTTTTCCATTCCACAGTCCTTAGATAATATACAGTAAGTCATTTAATTTGCATAGAACTCAGCAGTTGTATTTTCTCCACTTTTTCAACTATGGAAACCAAGTCTCAGAGAAAAAATATTAATTTGATCAAGAGCACATGATCTGAGCAAAGAAGAGCTAGGCTTTAAATCTCAGTCCAAAGACACCAAAGGTCCTATTCTTTACCATTTTACACTTCTGCCAGTGCAGAATACATCAGCCATTACTACCCTGCTCCCAGCTGCAGGGACTAACGGGAAGGGAGTGTCACAAAGGTCTCCTGCTCTGATAATTGCTCCTAAGTAGTTACCAGTCCTCTCCACCCCACTTGGGTTGTTTTGTTTTGTTTGGAGAGGGGGAGGAGGTCCTGTCTGTCTGCCAACTTCTTTATTCCTCAGAAGTGATAGATCTTGGGATTCCAGTTTAAACTTCAGTTTGGAGAAATCTGAGCCCAGTGAAGCATGTCATGGCCACGTCAGGGTGGGTTTTTTCATTCTTTCTTTTTCTTTCTTTTTTTCCCTTAGCCAAGCAGAGTTGAATGGACGGGCTCTTGGCAACCTCATCATATCTATTATGTTGTGATCATTATTTAAACAAATGGTATTCACTAGGGTCCAAGTCCAAGGGACGGGACACAGAGAAGGCTTTTAATCAGTCAGCTGGACTGCTCTTCTCTTTTCATGAGTCTTTTGTGTTCCCTGAGGATCCTTCAAGTGTGGAGCCGTTCACAAAGGAATGAGATGGACACAGCTATTGTCTGGGGTGGGACATCCAATCAGTCCCCTTTGCCCTTTTGCAGATGTCTTGATCCTTTTGACGATTTTCTGTCTCTATTCAAATAAAAAAGTGGGGTTGAAACCTCCAACACACTTTTCAGATGCTGGGGCTGCAGAAATGGCAAGAGTCAGGTGCAGGTGTTTTATAAGGTCAGGCTTGATAAAGTATCAAGGAGGTACACCGTGTAGGTGCTCAGACTTACACAACAGAGAAGAAATGGGTGTTGAAGAACGCTGACTCTGCAACGGTGTGCCTTGGTTCCAATAATTATGCAAGTGATCTTGAAAAATGCCTCAACCTAGCAAGACTTAGATCCTTTGTCTATAAATAGGGACAATAATTATAGTAATTTCATTGCATTGACTAGAGGATTACATGAAAGATTGTATGTAGCTTGCTTATTGGCATATTTTGAGCTTTTATTAAACTCTCACTTTTATAATTACAGCTAAAGATAGATATGTGGAGGGCACTGGCCCTGGGTCCTGGAAAGGGAAAAATTATAGAATATTTCAAGCCCAAGTATTGGGAATTGGACTTGGTTTTGGAGAATAAAGACATCTGCAATTTATCTTTTTACTTTAGGTGCAACATTAGTAAGGATTTTACTAATCTGAAAGGTGTCAGGTAAACGACACTGGTTTACACACTGATGATCAAGCATAAGTTCCGAAGCCACATTCCCACAGAATAATAGTATAGGATTTTTTAAAATTATCTCTCTGAACCCTGTTAAAGAAAAGGGGGGGGGTTGGCTCTTTCATTTAATGTATTTGAAAAACTCGGCATATTTGGCAATTCCTAACGAACAGTACCATAGAGGCTCTGAGCAGGCCTGCATAAAAATAACATGATCCAGCATTAACCAAATACATTTGAATAAAAGGGTCTGTTGTTGTTTCTATGGTTGTTTGCAGTCAGGAAACAGAAGGGTGCACGTACTGAAACCCTGAAAAACAGAGGTCTGTGTTGCTCTGCTCTCTGGTTATTCCCAAGAACGGGGTTGGCTGGAAGCTGGTTCACCCAGATGTGTGCCATGAGAGCAGGTGTTTGCATGCAGGGCATCTAGTCCATCAAAAAATGTCCTTTGCAACAAATATGATGACACCAGGCGTTGCTTTAAAGTGGTGGATATTAAGGACAGTAATTCTGAGGACTTGGGAGCTAAGAAGTCTTAATGGGTAGAACCAGCATGGGTAAGTACTTTATCATGATATTGGGACCTTGCAGTAAAGTATGGATTTTAATTAGTGGCATTCCCAAGATATTTTCATTATCAACTTGCTTCTAAAAACATATTAAGACTTTACTCACTCCAACTCTTTCCTACTGTAGTATACAGAGTGTATGAAAGTTCAGGGCATTACGTAGAACTGAGAATGTCATGGAGTATGCTTCAGACAGGGGAAAAGAAGGAGGGAAAAGGAAGGAAGCTGGAGAGAGAAAATGGTGAAGCTATGGTCTCTCAAGTATATATATAAAAATGTATATATATATAAATATGTATATTTGACAGAGTATATATTTAGAAATATATATGTTTGAGAGAATACAGATAAGTACATACACACACATGCACAGTATATAATGATTAAAATATTATCCTTATGGGGCGTCTATGTGGCTAAGTTGGTTATGCGTCCGACCTCAGGTAAGGTCATGATCTCATGGTTGGTGAGTTTGAGCCCTGAATCAGCCCGCTTCGGATCCTCTGTCTCCCTCTGTCCCTGCCCCTTCCCTGCTCGCATGCGGTCTCTCTCTCTCTCTCTCTCTCAAATAAATAAACATTTAAAAAATATACCACCCTTATAACAAATCAGTAGCCATACTTTTAGATTTATCTAAACATGTAATTTGGGGTTTGGGGGAGTGGCAAAACTCTAAAGATAGCTGCTGAAAATTTCAATTTTTAAAACATATTTATAGTTATATAACTGTGGATTAAAATTTGCTATGAGAAAGTTTTCATGAATTATTTAGCATCTTTTAGGGCACTGGCACTAGATCATGAGAACTTCCTAATTCTGAACTTCTTGGGTCTGAGCCCACCCACTCAGTCTAATGTATTGGGCCTTGGGAAATTTCTTTATATATTCCTTAGTTTCTTCATCTGTCAACTAAAAATAATAACTGTTTCTGGGTTTTTATGAAATAAAATAATATACTATAATATACATTCCCAAATACCAGTCCATATACTGAGGTTAGTGCCATAGCAAAGGTTTCGTGAGTATGTAGCAAGATAAGAGAAAGAAGATCAGTGTCATGAGTGTGAATCAAATTTTGCACAATTTTGAAAATGGAGATACATCCTTTTTACTCTTTGGCTTAAAATCTACTTGACTTTCTAAACTACTTTTTGGAGGTGTCTCCCTATTTTCTCCCCTTTCTTATTAGGAGGGAAAATCTTTAAGTCCCAGAGCTGGTAAGGTAATGACATGGAACCACTGGGCCCAGCACAGATATGAGTCAGTGCCTCCTATGACTTTTGCTTTCTGTGGGAAGTTATCCCTCTGTCTAGCAGAAGAGAGAGAGACAGAGCTCTTCAGATATAAGTGTTTTTGGATTAGTCCCTCTCAAAGACAGTGTTTTGAGTGGCTGCCTTGAAGATGTTATTGGTGCCTATGGAATCAAATAAAGTGAACTGCTCACAAGGTGTGGCCTCATTAGCACTGAACTCCTACAGACAGAACAGCCAGCAGAACTGGAAGAGAGCCATTGGGCTTTCTTTTCCAAATGTCTCTGGCTGCATCACACAGCCGATACCTACTGATCTCCTGTTAGTCATTGTTTGGCATTTTCTGTGTCTCTTCTGTCCTCTATTCATGCTAATTTCTGCAGGCTTACTCCTTAATTCATTTAACAGACATTCACTGGGGTCTTCTGTTAATCAGGTATCATGCTGCATATTTTAAATGCTTCATTATCTCATTTAACTCTCACAACAGTTTAGTGAACCAGGCATTATCTTCATCCTCAATTTTCACAACTCAGGAAATGAAACTCAGATGGCTGTGTGCCATGCAAGCTCCGTTTAGCAAGAGAGTCACTTAGCTGGGTTCAAGACCAGGTGTCTCATGGTCACAACATGGACCATGGAAATATAAGCTCTTCTGTACAGCAGGGAGACTGTATGGTGGCAACATTAAAAGCAAGGACTTTGGAAATATACGGACCTGACATTGTTTTTAGTTTGTTTCAAAAATCGGGACAAAAATAGGGCCTAATTTTAAGGTTGCTGCCATGATTAAGTTAAATGCTGTATATAAATTCTCGGAGCCTAGTAAGGTTTTATGAAAAGGTGATGTCAGTAATAACGTTAACATTAGTAATTGGACAGTGCCGTGTGTTGGAGGAGTCTTTCTGGGAAATGAGAAAATACATAGACAATGTGAAGTAAAGCCGGAAGTTTGGGTGGTGGGTTCTAAGTTGTGTGGAAGGCTTGAAGGATTATAATCAGAGGTGAAAAGATGATTTTAAGTGGGTTCCAATATGGTGAGTGAAGCCTTCCTCACTGAGTCCATGGTGGCCTGGTGGGCCCTAGGGCCTTAGACATAGAGTTCTAGTTGTCTCTGTCAGCCATGTTTGCTGAGCTTTGCCCCACTCCTGCAGGGGAGGGAAATGACCAATGAGGGATGAGGTTCACATAGCTGAGACCTTGTGAAAGTAGTCTGTGGGGATGAAAAGCTGAGCCAGGCCCGAGGGGGAACCCTCCACACTGGCTGTCTGGTTTGTGTTGAGAAGTTCAGTCAGTCTCTGATTACCTTGGCTACAAACCCTTTCTCACAATGGTCCAGGAACGGAAAGATTAGGACTCTTCTGGCAGCTGCTGGCATGTTCTGAACCACAAGTTTTGAATTTACTCCAAGACTGGGAATCAACTACCCAATGGGGTGTATGAGGAGGGGATTTCACATGGGCAAGAACCTGAAAGGGGGAAATTGCTATGGAAGGAAATGAGATCATGGCTCCTGCAGCATAGCATTTCCTCCAGACTAGGGGACTGGGGAGACAGTTTAGATATCTTTAGAAACTAAAATCCACTATTATGATGAGCATTTAGAAGCTGGAAAAATTTAAGAGCATGTCATGTTTGTTATCATTTATTTGCATACATTTTCTTTCTTTTTTAAGTTGATTTATTTGTTTTGAGAGAGAGAGAGAGAGGGAGGGAGGGGCAGAGAGACAGAATCCCAAGGAGGTTCCACACCAGCAGCACAGAACCTGATGCAGGGCTTGATCCCATGAACCGTGAGATCGTCACTTGAGTTGAAAACCATGAGTCAGAAGCTTAACCGACTGAGCCACCCAGGGGCCCCTGCACACATTTTCAGTGTAGACAAAGCATCTGAGTTCCTCTAACTTCTTCAGAGGATGACTCGTTTCTCTTGGTTCTTATCTTGGGTGATGTTATCTGAGAGGATTGAGGGGCAATGTGCCTAATTTTAATGGATTCTCTTGCATTTCTCATACATTTATACATATACCCTAAATAAACAGGTTAATTATAAGTTATTGAGTATCTACCAACTGCATTGTCGTATATAAATACATGTATATATGGCAATGTATTTATGTATATTGCCATATATACGCACATACATGCATACATACATACATGCATGTATATACTTAACCTCTTACTTTGGAATAATTGTAAGTCCATAGAAAGTTGTAAAGATAGTACAAAGAGGTTCCCGGGTACACTTCATCTAGTTCTTTCCAATGATTACATCTTGTCTAACTGTAGCACAATATCAAAGTCACAAAAATGGCATTGGTACAAGGTACAGTTCCATGTAATTTGTTACATGTATAGGTTGGTGCAAGGAGTCCTGACTCAAGATACAGAATTATCTCATCACCACAGATTTTCCTTATGCTATGCCTTCAGGCTTACACTCATCCCTATCCCTCCACTGTCGCTAATCCCTGGCAACCATTAACTTGTTCCCCATCTCTACAATTTTGACGTTCTGAGAATTTTATATAATTAGACTCATATAGGTTTTTTTCGTTTTTCACTCATTTCACTCATTTTTCACTCAGCACAAGGCCCTTGACATGCACCCATATCAGTATCTCACTAGCATTTATGGCTGAGTAATAGTCTATGATATGGCTGTACTACAGTTTGCTTCAGCAAATTGTCCTTTTGAAAAGATTTTCACTATTGGGAAATTGCAAATAAAGCTGCTATGAACAATAATGTACAGGATTCATTTGGATATAAGTTTTCATTTCTCTGGAGTAAATGTCCAAGGTTTTTGGGTTGTATGGCAAGTGCATGGATAGTTTTAAGAAAGCACCCAACTCTTTTCCAGAATGGCTATACCACTTTATATTCCTACTAGCATTAGATGAAAGATCCCATTTCTCCACATGTTTACGGTACTTGGTATTGTCACTATTTTTTCATTTTAACCATTCTAATAGGTATGGAGTGACATCTTATCATAGTCTTAATTTGTATTCCCACCAGCTGTATTGCCACATTTACATAGCCTTATTGAGTTGTAATTCACATACCATATAATTCACACTTTTAAAATAATTCAATGGCTCCTAGTTTATTCACAGAGTACTGCATCCCTCACCATAACAATTTTAGAGTATTTTTATTATCCCCAAAGAAACCCCTTGCTTTTTTTTTTTTTTATTTTTTTTTTTTTCAACGTTTATTTATTTTTGGGACAGAGAGAGACAGAGCATGAACGGGGGAGGGGCAGAGACAGAGGGAGACACAGAATCGGAAACAGGCTCCAGGCTCTGAGCCATCAGCCCAGAGCCCGACGCGGAGCTCGAACTCCTGGACCGCGAGATCGTGACCTGGCTGAAGTCGGACGCTTAACCGACTGCGCCACCCAGGCGCCCCACCCCTTGCTTTTTAACCATTCACCCTCCAAACTTCCATCCCACCCTCAGCCCTAGGTAACGACTAATCTATTTATCATCTCTAAAGATTTGCCTATTCTGGACTTTAAAAAAAAATTTTTTTTTTAATCTTTATTTATTTTTGAGAGAGAGACACAGCGCAGGCAGGGGAGGAACAGAGAGAGGAGACACAGAATCTGAAGCGGGCTCCAGGCTCCGAGCTGTCAGCACAGAGACCGACGGGGGGCTCAAACTCATGAACAGTGAGATCCTGACCCAAGCCGAAGTCGGATGCTGAACCGACTGAGCCACCCTGGTGCCCCTGGACTTCTTACATAAATGGAATCATACAATTTTTGGTCCTTTCTGACGGGCTTCTTTCACTTAGCTTAATGTTTACAAGGTCTATCCATGTTGTAGCACATATTACTGCTTCATTATTGCCAAATAGTGCTCCAATGTATGGTTACATCACATTTTACTTATCCATTCATCAGTTGCTAGATATTTGGGTGGATCCACTTTTTGGCTATTATTTATAATACTGCTATGAATATTCATATGAACATTTTTATGTGAACAAGTTACCGATTCTCTTGGGTATACACCAAGGGATACAATCATTAGGTTATATGGCAACTATATGTTTAACCATTTGAGGAATTGCAGACTTTTCCAAAATGGCTGCACCAATTTACACTCCCACCAGTAGTGTATAAAAGCTCCACTTTCTTCATGTTCTTGCCAACAGTTCTTCTTCGTCTTCGTCTTCGTCTTCGTCTTCGTCTTCGTCTTCTTCTTCTTTTTTTGATTAGAGTCATCCTACCAGGTATAAAGTGGTAACCCATTGTGATTTACATTTCCCTGATGTCTAGTGATGGTGAGCATCTTTTTGTGTTTTATTGGCCATTTATGTATCTTCTTTAGTGAACTATTTAGATCCTTTGCTCACTTTCTAAATGAGTTATTTTTTATTACTGAGTTGAAAGATTTCTTTATATCTCCCTTATCAGATATATGATTTTCCAAATTTTCTCTTATTCTGTGGGTTGTCTCTTCACTTTCTTGGGGGTGTCTTTTGAGGCAAAAAAGTTTTGAATTTTGATCATCTTCAGTTTAACTATTTTTTGTTCTTGCTTATGCTTTCAGTGCCTTATCCGTATCAGTGCCATATTTTGGTGCCTAATCCAAGAGTATGAAGATTTACACCTTCCTTCTAAGAGTCTCACAGTTTTAGCTCTTACATTTAGGTCTATGATATATTTTGAATTAATTTTTGTTTAGGGTGTGAGGTCCAAATTCATTCTTTTGCATACAGATATCCAGCTATTCCAGCACCATCTGTTAAAAAGACTATTTCCCCTCTATTTAATTCTTCTGGTACTCTTATCAAAAATGAATTGATTGGATGCTATATTTTTTTAGAGTTGTTTTTTTCTATCCCCAATCTCCAGTTCCTGAGAACTAAGCAATTTAAGCTTCCAAAGGATGAACTAATGCCTGATCTAAAGCCCCAGGAGCAACAACTTTCAAAGCTGTCGAGAGTCACTCATCCTTTATCTTAAATGAGATCCAGACACTTTTTAGAGAGCAACTTCAGATAGGGATGAGAGAAAATAGAGTCCAGTGGCTTTGGGTCATTGGAGGGGAAAAGGGGAAAAGGACAAAGAGACAGAGAATACAAGACAATCTCAAAGGTCAACCTTCCTTCTTTTCAGTTGTACTTTAATTAGTCTTGGGTTTTGATTGTTTGGTCTCCCTCTGTTCTCCACTGACTATAATATAGCCTCACTCTGGTTAAAAATGTAGGATTTTGCGTCAGACAATCGTGGGCTCAAATCTCAGATGTTTTGTTATTTTGCTATTTTCTTTGTTACTTCCTACTTGTTTGATCTCCTTGACTTCAGTTTCTTCATTAGAAAATTGGGAGAGTGATTATGTCTACCTCAAAGGATCAGTGAGTATACATAGCACAGTGCCATGATATCTTTAAACTATTATCTATTATTATTATTTTCTCTATCCAGAATAAAATTTATTTGTCCCCCGTTCCATTTCCTTGGATCCTGCCCTATAAGATAACCTACTAATATGATTTTTAAAAATCCTCCTGAGTACTGATGCATAGGGGCACCTGTACCCCAATGTTTATAGCAGCACTCTCAACAATAGCCAAATTATGGAAAGAGCCTAAGTGTCCATCAACTGATGAATGGATAAAGAAATTGTGGTTTATATACACAATGGAGTACTACGTGGCAATGAGAAAGAATGAAATATGGCCCTTTGTAGCAACATGGATGGAACTGGAGAGTGTTATGCTAAGTGAAATAAGCCATACAGAGAAAGACAGATACCATATGTGTTCACTATTATGTGGATCTTGAGAAACTTAACAGAAACCCATGGGGGAGGGGAAGGAAAAAAAAAAAGAAGTTTAGAGTGGGAGAGGGCCAAAGCATAAGAGACTCCTAAAAACTGAGAACAAACTGAGGGTTGATGGGGGGGTGGGAGGGAGGGGAGGGCGGGTGATGGGTATTGAGGAGGGCACCTTTTGGGATGAGCACTGGGTGTTGTATGGAAACCAATTTGACAACAAACTTCATATATTGACAAAAAAAATAAATAAATAAAAAATAAAAATAAATAAAAATCCTCCTGACCTCTTAGTAAATTTGAAATATTTTTCTTTGGGGGGAGTTGATAAGATTCAATTCACTTCATGCTTTAATTTTTTGATATACTACAAAGCTGTATTAAATTATATTTACGATTTGGGAGTTTTAAGGGTCTTTAAGTCATACTAAGCCTCTGTTAACATGTGATAGAAAGATAAAAGTCCAGAAATCGGTAAAACTCTATGGCCCCTCCACTTACTCCTACGATCATAGGCAAGTTGTTTACTTTGTTGGGGCACCTGGGTGGCTTAGTCGGTTAAGCATATGACTCTTGATTTTGGTTCAGGTCATGATCTCACGATTTTGTGAGTTTGAGCCCCGCGTTGGGCTCTGTGCTGACCACACGGAACCTACTTGGGATTGTCCCTCTCTCTCTGTCCTTCCCCTCACTCATACTCTCTCTGTCTCTCTCAAAATAAATAAATAAACTTAAAAAAAAAAAAGCCTCACTGTCACTACTTGTAAACTGGGGATAAAATATCAGCCTGGAGTATTGTATGGAGCTGCTATGACATTCAAAGGAGGTAAAAAGTGTGCAGAGCTTTCAAAGTGATGAAGTTTGCTCTGTCAGATGATTTTATGGTTTCATTGAAATATGGAGCAAAATGAATTCTGTGACAAAACACCAATATTAAATGTTTTTCTTATTTTTCATTAATATTGTACTACAGTATTGGTAGCCTTGAGAGATATAAAATGGACAGTACAGTTAAAAGTTTTAGCTATGAAACCAACGGAGGAGTCAAATACAGAAAAAAATAGTTGTCAGTCAAGTTTCTAAGATGAAAGAAAAAGATTCTAAGATGTCTTGAAGGGTTAGTGTTTTTTGCATTCTTTTCTGAAAGCTTAGTGGGCTGGCTCTCTCAAAGCTTCCTTTTTTAGTGGTATTATCTTTGAAAACGGAAAAAGAATTCAAGTTATAATTTTAGGGGCCTTAATTTTAAGGCCAAAATAATGGTCCCACAGGCTCTGGTCATTTAAGAAATTTGATACACCATTTTGTGTGTGTGTGTGTGTGTGTGTGTGTGTGTGTGTGTGTGTGGTAACAGTAAACTTATTTCAAACTATTTTTTTAATTTGGTTTTTAAATTTCAGTATAATTAATGTACAGTGTTTTATTACTTTCAGGTGTATAATACACAATTCCATACATTACTCAGTGCTCATCATCATAAGTCAAGTTCACATTGATTCTTACATTGTTTAACATCAGGTTCTTTTGTTAAATTCAAGTATAATTATTTACAGATATTTAAAAATAGGATCTATGATAGAACTCCATTTCCCTAAAGTAGCTCCAAGTCTCCCCATCCACCTGTATAGTTACATAGAAAGATGTCTAGGATGATATCCCTGTATTGATAATGATGATCAAATGATACAATTTGTAGGTAAATTTCACTGTCATCTATTTGCCTATATTGTTTGAGGGTCTTTCCCCCAACCTAAAAAAAAAAAAAAATTATAAACTCGAAGTTGGAAAATTGGTACAAAGTCCCATCTAGATTCTCCCTATGGTAACTACTTACATAACCATAGTGCAATGGCAAAACCAGGAAATTACCATTGGTATAGTACAAACTACAGGCTTGATTCAGATATCACCAGTTTTCACATGTACTGATTTGTGGTGACTGTCCATCTTAACTCTGTTTATTCCTCAGTGAGCACTACTATTATGGGTGGGGTGGGGTACAGAGCACATTGTACATCATAGGGATAAACACATGCCTACTTTGAAAAATCATATCACTTATCACTCATATGGCAGGAAGTTATCTTTAATTACTGGTGATGATGTACTTGAGTTGGCTTGTACCAGCCCTGAAGGCCAATTGTTAAATATTCTGGAATTTTGTCACTGGTGGCTTGAAATCAGCCATGGTAGAAATGTTTATCTTAGAGAAATCTGCAAAGAGTATAAATCAAGGCTTCCTGTCTCTTCCTGCTAGCCAGCATACCATTGATCACAAGGCATTTACAGTTTGTCTTGGCTAATCCTAATTCCCCATATCCCTCCTTTCATCTGGGTCTCTCTGTAAAACCTTATTCCCTTGTAAGACAAAGCCTGATAGGTTCCCGGCACACCCAGCCCCCCCCCCCCCCCCCCCCCCGCGCCCTCAGGGCTGTAAAACAAAACAGCTAGATAATCCAGTAAAAAAGGTTCTCTGTTCTACTTTAGTATATCGCCTTTCTGGGTAACTCACTTCTGTTTTGCCCAGAGACTTTCTCGAATATGTATTTGTTTTTAACTCCATGAGAATGTTTGAGGGCATGTGAGAGACAGGCAGCAGAAAAGGTCAGGAGGGTAGAAGGGGCAACGGGGCAGGCAGCCGTGGTTTACCCACACTCCGGGTCAGCCCTGACTTCACTCCCCCAGTCCCACCCTTCCCTCTGTAGAGCAGCAGGGAGTCACTGAGCCCTCCTGGTTAAGGGAGAGGACGGGAATGGAGGGGAGAACCTTGTTTTCTACTTCAAAAGAGGCCAAAAGCCAAAGGGATTCTTTGCAGAGAACAGTGTGAATACACAAGCTTTTCTATAGTGAAGAGACAATATCCTTCCATTTTTAGTTAACACGCTAGCTATGTTTCTTCTTAACTCTTAGGATTGTTAAAGAAGAATTCAACTGAGTAAATTTGAAGATCTAATTGGCTTTATAAAGAGATTCATGAATCAGGCACCATCTCACCTGGCAAGCAGAAGGAAGTTTCGAAAAGTTGTAGGATATGGAAGGTTTTTATAGGTGAAAGGGTGGGCAATGAAGTCACTAGTAACAGGAAAGGAAGGATTGTTGCAGGCAAGGTCACTTTCCCTTAGGGGGAGAGCAGAGGGTCTTATGCATAACCCTTTGAGGGGTTGGGATGGGGGTGAAGAGGGTCCACAGGACAAATTACCTCACTGGTGCTAACCAGAAAATTTATGACTGATGGGTTAAGACTACACTTCTCTGGGAGGTTGAAACTGTAGTTAGGTTAGGTATTAAGCCTCAGTTTGGTGACACGGCCTAGCATAAGTGACTCCATCTTGGGTCTGTGGTTTCCTTTTTACCAGTAATTATAGACACACACACACAAAAGAGTAAAAACAAAAATATAACTTTCCTATTCTGTATTCTCCCCTTGCCTACATATGCTGCTCATTTAACAGACCTGTGTAGACTAACTGGTAGAGGGGAGCAAAATTTGCCACCTCAAACATGTCTCTTTGGCATGTGGATTATTTTGGGCTGATTATTTTTAAGACACAGAAGATTTAAGAAGAAACTCTGACCTTCCCTCTAACTACCTAAAAGAGTTTAGGTAGAGTTCCCGTTTCAAAAAGGGAACTATCACTACAGATTAAGCCCAGTATAATATGAACTAGGTGTGGCCGACAGATTGGAACTTGGCAAAGCATGTTAAAATTTCTGTCTATGTCCAATTGTTTCTATAAGGCCGAGCAAACATTTGTTTACCGAACCTTTATGTTTTTTCATCTTTCTGTGAATTGTCTTTCTTCACCTGAAGTCTCAGATCTCCACCCTCTTTTCCTTACCTCTGAATGGCATATAAGCCTCAGTTGCCTGTTGTATGTGGGCCTCATATTCTTGTGATGACCCTTTGAGTAATTAAATTTGATTTTCTCCTATTAATCCATCTCACATCAATTTAACTCTTAAACCAGCCAAAAGAATCTTAGATGATAGAGGAACAATTTTCCTCCCCAACATGTTTTATGTATAGCCTAAGCCAGGCACTGTGGGGCGCATTAAATATTCTCTCACCTCAAAGACCTAATCACTGTTTGGAGACAAAAAGCACACTGGCAGCACAGTATAGTGCAGTGAGCACAAACTTCAGAGGTAGATCTGAGTTCAAATTCTGACTCAGCCAATTATTAGCTGAATAAACACCGGCAAATCACCAAAGGTTTATGTGTTAGTATCTTCATTAGTAAATGCAACGTTAAGAGCATGAATGATAATAATTGAAACCCTACCCTATAGGGGGCATTTTTTAAATGAAGATTTTATTTCTTTAGGTAATTTCTACATCCAGCATGGGGCTTGAACTGACGATCGCGAGATCAAGAGTCACATGCTCTACCAACTGAGCCAGCCAGGTACCCCATGTATGGGACATTTTACATAGCTTACTAATGTTTTATTTTATTTCATTTTAATTTAATCCTTATCATAACCCTTATCATAATAAGTTGTATTATTTCCATTTTACGAATGAGAAAATTGAGCCTCAGAGACATTCATTAACTTAATTAAGGTCACAGAGCTAATGGGGAACAGAGTTGGGACTCACAAGACCAGTCTAGAGGCCATATAGTATATGGAAAAAAATGCATAAAAATTCCTGACATATGGTAGAGTCTCAGCCACTGTATGTTGGTACTCATTTAATATATAAATAATTACATGTTAGTTATATTGATGATTATATTAATATTATATAGGATTATATATTATATGATGCCTTAATTGCATGAATTAATTATATATATATTTTAGGGGAAGTTCACTACACTTGAAATCAGATTATCCGTGCCATGTCTTGGCTCTGCTATTTATTAATTCTGCCAACAGCCAAGTCATACAAGTATTCTCATTTATACACAGGCATGCTTGCCACATGGTAGCTGTTCAATAAATGTTGAAAAATGAAGGAATAAAAAAAATGAATGAATAAACAAATGAATAAATGTTTAAGATCTCTTCTAGATCTAAAAAACAACTGTTCTCGGAGCGCCTGGGTGGCTCAGTCGGGTAAGCATCCAAATCTTGGTTTTGGCTCAGGGCGTGATCTCATGGTTTGAGCCCCGTATGGGATTCTGTGCTGGCAGTGCACAGGCTGCTTGGGATTCTCTCTCTCTCTGACCCTCCTGCGTTCTCTCTGTCTCAAATAAATAAACTTAAAAAAAAATAAAAGAAAGAAAGCAACTTGTCCTTATGATGTACACAAAGAAAAACTGTCAGCGATATCGGAGTTCCAGATGCACAAGATCACAGAAGGTCCTTATAGTGCCCCCCTGTGGTACTAAGGGGGAACTGCAAGGTCATTGCACAGGCTTCCCCGCAGCGCCGGGTCCTACACACGTTGCCAGGGATTTGTCCAGCCCATTGTTTGCTCTCCCTCCACGGCCTAATAACCCCTGCCCAAGCAGGAAGGCTTCTGCTTGCTCCTCTGCATAAATCACTGTTTATTCTGCAATATTCTGGTTGCGTGTTTTTCCTGAGTGGCAGGATTTAGGGAAGGATCATGAAGGCAGGGATGTCTTACTACTGTTCTTTCATACTTTGTGCTCTCGTATCATCCTGTGTACTTTTTCCTTTTACACTAACAAATGAACTTCAAACATAACAAATAATACAAATCTGATTTATGGAGACTGCCAGTGACTGGGCCCTTATATAGCAGTCATACATTAAAATTTTCTGTACGAATCTTGCTACATGTCTCATTTAATTCTGACAACAGCTCAACAAGGGAAATGATTTCATTATCCCATTTTATAAAAAAGGAAAGGGAGGCTTGGAATGATTCTCTCACTGAATAACACATACCTAGTGGCAGAGGTGGGACTGGGGCCTAGTCTGTTGGTCTTCTATACATAAAATGCCTCTCATAGCAGGAAAGAAAAGATAAATAAGTCAGAGAAAAGACAAACATGATTGGGTCTCTGCTTTACTTTCTTCCTCTTATTTTTTAAAAATACTTTTATGTTTTATTTTATTTTATTTTTGAGAGAGAGAGAGAGAGAGAGAGAGAGAGAGAGAGAGAGAGAGAGAGAATGAGGAGGGGAGGGGCAGAGAGAGGAGGAGAGAATATCCAAAGTGGGTATTTGATAGCCAAAGCGCTGATAACAGCCCGAAGTGAGGCTCCAACTCACCACCGGTGAGAGCATGACCTGAGCCGAAGTCTGGCGCTTAACCGACTGAGCCACCCCAGGTGCCCCTAATTTCATCAGTAAATAAAAGAAAATGGTGGGGCCCTGGGTGGCTCAGTCCGTTGAGTGTCTGACTTCGGCTCAGGTCATGATCTCACGGTTGGTAAGTTGGAGGCCCGCGTCAGGTTCGGTCCTATCAGTGTGGATCCCACTTTGGGTCCTTGTTCTTCCTCTCTCTCTCTCAAAAATAAAAATAAGTAAATAAATAAAGAAAAGAAAATTGAAGGTCCTGGCTCATTTTGAACTGTGCTTTCCCATCGCAGGCCCATATATATGCAGGGGGACGCCAGTACTAAGAAGCAGGGATCCTTTGTCAATTACACAGAGACATACAAAATGCTATTTATGATTAAGAAGGGCAGACTAGTGGAATAAAAGCTTATTTAGCCAACGTTTTGTGCAAACAACAAGAAATTATTGGTGTTTCCATGCTTCTTGGGAGGTAAATGTTTTTGAAGGACAAATCCCTAATTTTTTCTTCAAAAATTCCTTTAAGAAACATAATACATTTTGGCAAAGATATTTAAAACATAATACTGTTATTTAAAAAAATTCAAGTGCATTCACATAGAGAAACTCTAGACACAATAACATACCTTTCCTTGTCTGCTCCCTGGGGAGGGCTTGCTTCAGAGGTGGAGAATTAGGGAGTGATTCTGATGAACTGCCTTGACCCCTTTTGTCTGGCGTCTGAGCGAGTTTGGAATATTTGGAGACTGTGTAATTGGTCGCTAAGTTTCTCTGAGCCTTTGTGTTTGTAAATGAATTTGCTGCCTGGGTGAAGACAACTCGGCTCCCTGAAATGAAGGAAGGCTAAAAACACCAGGATGGTGAAAAACCCTATCAGGAGAGTGGACAAGGCATTGCTTCTATTTAGATTACTGGATGTGTGCAAGAGAAACACAAAACCCAGGGACACAAAATACTCCCTAAGATCTGCTTCACATTTTCCTTGAGCTAACACTTTTTGCTGGGCTTCCGGACAAATGCTCCCCTCCTGTGGTCAGATAGTAAAATACAGGGGGAGTTAAGGTGAAGCGAGCAGGGAAATGTGGCTTTCTGTCTAGGTTTTTTTAAGAGCTTTTTAAAAAAAAATTTTTAATGTTTATTTTTTTTGAGATGGGGTGGGGGGAGGGCAGGGCGGGGGAGGGAGAGAATCTCAAGCAGGCTTTGCACTGTCAGCACAGAACCTGATGTGGGGCTTCAACTCATGAATTGTGAGATCATGGCCTGAGCCGAAACCAAGAGTCAGATGCTTAACCCACTGAGCCACCAGGCACCCCTGAAGAGCTTTTGTTTTACGGAATAAAACTCTTCTTGCAAATGGAAAAGAGGGGAAAAAGAAAAAAAAATGGGAAAAAAATAAGGAAATAAGAAAAACCCAGAAACTACAACAAAATAACTTTCCAAAAAATGGCCCAATTTACCTATTTCCACCTTCATGGAGACTTTGATCATCCAAACAAAAAGCGATTCCTCCCTCCATAGTTCCGTACATAAACAACAGAATAATTTAGTGAGACTTGGCTAGGTAGTAGGAACTATGTAACATGCACAGGACTGAAAGTTGAAAAAGGCTTATTCTCTGCCCTCAGATAACTCAGATTTAATTGGGGGTATGGTGGGGTCAAACAGAGCAAGTAATATACATGGTAAATGACAAGCTAGGTTAACACTAATGCTTCGGGAGAACAAAGGCTATTTTGTTCATTCTCTTGAAGAAGATCATGGCTCAGCAGAGTCTTTATGGATAGGATTTATCCAGGGCATACATGGCCATGCTGAGGAGACAATGTGAGCCTTATTTTCTGGAGTTTGGTTAGATAAAATAGCAGCCTTCTGCTGTCTTACCCCAGGTCCCACTCCCAGGTTTATGTCATGTGTTTAGTTCAATAAGCATTTGAGAGTTAACCCAAGCAAGGCATGGGAAACCAAGAAAGGATTTTATTTTTCAAAGTTTATTTATTTATTTTGAGAGACTGAGCATGTGTGAGCAGGGGGGTGGTCAGAAAGGGAGGGAGAGACAGAATCCCAAGCAGGCTCCTCACTGTCAGTGCACAGCCTGATTCGGGGCCTGATCTCATGAACCATGAGTCAGATATTTGCCAACTGAGCCACGTAGGCACCTCCCAAGATGGATTTTTTTTTTAATTTTTTTAACATTTATTTATTTTTGAGAGACAGTGTAAGCGTCGGTGGGGGGGGGGGGGTTGGTGCAGAGAGAGAGGGAGACACAGAATCTGAATCAGCCTCCAGGCTCTGAGCTGTCAGCACAGGGCCTGACGTGGGGATTGAACTCACAAACTGTGAGATCATGATCTGAGCCGAAGTCAGACACTTAACCGACTGAGCCACCCAGGCGCCCCCAAGATAGGATTTTAATGCGAACAACCTGGTCTGATTTGCACATTAAATCAAACTGGAAACAAGTAGGTATATTCATTGTGTTTTTATCAGATGGTTTTAGCTCTACGCCCAAAGTGGGGCTTGAACTTACCACCCCAGGATCACAAGTCTTGTGCTGCACTGACTGAGCCAACCAGGTGCCCCAGTAGTGTAGATTCAAAGACGGCATAACTGGACAGTTAATTTAACTAAGAAGCTGCTACAGGAGTTCAGGTGGAAACTCCTAATAGAAGTGATGAAGAACAGAAGACACGTAGGAGAACTAAGCTCACTGGAACTTGGGAAGGATTTGATGCTGAGGGTCAGGGAAAAATAGGAGAGAATTAAGGCCATGGATCCACGATTTCATCTAGAATCTCCCACTGAGTTGGGGGAACATGAGAAAGAGGAGTTCTGGAATGAAAAAATAACTCAGGACACTTACTGGTTTGTGGTATCCTCATGGCTTTTCATCATCCTGGATTGATTTCTGTTTCATTGTTTCTTGGCCTGATCTTATTTTCCTACAAGTTCATTGACAGCAAGGACCATATCTTGTCTCAATATCCCTTAAAATGCCTTTTGAGGGGCGCCTGGGTGGCGCAGTCGGTTAAGCGTCCGACTTCAGCCAGGTCACGATCTTGTGGTCCGTGAGTTCGAGCCCCGCGTCGGGCTCTGGGCTGATGGCTCAGAGCCTGGAGCCTGTTTCCGATTCTGTGTCTCCCTCTCTCTCTGCCCCTCCCCCGTTCATGCTCTGTCTCTCTCTGTCCCAAAAATAAATAAACGTTGAAAAAAAAATTTAAAAAAAAAATGCCTTTTGAAAAAACACTCATCAAATTGTTAAAATGTCATTCTCGGGGTGTCTGGGTGGCTCAGTCAGTTAAGTGTCTGACTACAGCTCGGATCGTGATCTCGCAGTTCATGACTTCAAGCCCTGTGTGGGGCTCTGTGTTGACAGCTCAGAGCCTGGAGCTTGCTTCTGATTCTGTCCCTCTCTCGCTCTCTGCCCCTCCCCCACTAGTGTTCGGTCTCTGTCTCTGTCTCTCTCTCTCTGTCTCTCTCTCTCTCAAAAATAAACATTAAAAAATTTTTTTAATAAATAAACATTAAAAAAAGTTTTTTTAATGTCATTCTCGGGGCACCTGGGTGGCTCAGTTGATTAAGTGCCCGACTTCTGATTTTGGTTCAGGTCATGATCTCAATGGTTTGGGAGTTTGAGCCCCACATCAGGCTTTCAAAGGACAGTGCAGAGCCTGCTTGGGATTCTCTCTCTCCCTCTCTTTCTGTCCCATACATGCACACTCTCTCTCAAAAGAAATATATAAACTTTAGAAAGTTATTCTCATAAAAATAAATGAACATATGTCTAAATGTTATGTACTTCATTAATTAAAGAAACCAATCAACATCACTCATCATAAGGGAAATACAAATCAAAACCACAATGAGATACCACCTCACACCTGTCAGAATGGCTAACATTAACAATTCAGGCAACAACAGATGTTGGCGAGGATACAGAGAAAAAGGATCTCTTTTGCACTGCTGGTGGGAATGCAAACTGGTGCAGCCACTCTGGAAAACAGTATGGAGGTTCCTCAAAAAACTAAAAATAGAACTACCCTACGACCCAGCAATTGTACTACTAGGCATTTATCCAAGGGATACAGGTATGCTGTTTCGAAGGGACACATGCACCCCCATGTTTATAGCAGCACTATCGACAATAGCCAAAGTATGGAAAGACCCTAGATGCCCATTGACAGATGAATGGATAAAGAAGATGTGGTATATATATATACACAATGGAGTATTAGTTGGCGATCCAAAAGAATGAAATCTTGCCATCTGCAACAATGTAGATAGAACTAGAGTGTATGGTGCTAAGTGAAATAAGACAGAGAAAGACAAATATATGATTTCACTCATATTTGCAATTTAAGAAACAAAACAGATGAACATGGGGGAGGAATGTAAATATAAAATAAACACAGAGATGGAAGCAAACCATAAGAGAACCTTAAATAGAACAAACAGGGTTACTGGAGGGGAGGTGGGTGAGGGATGAGCCAAATGGCTGATGGGCATTAAGGAGGGCACTTGTTGGGATGAGCCCTGGGTGTTATGTATAAATGATGAATCACTGGGTTCTGCTCCTGAAATCATTATTGTACTATATGCTAACTAACTTGGATGCAAATTAAAAAAAGAAAGATAGGAGGAAAGAAAGAAAGAAGGAAAGGAAGGAAGGAAGGAAGGAAGGAAGGAAGGAAGGAAGGAAGGAAGGAAGGAAGGAA